>NC_134486.1:216512360-216813514 GCF_040206685.1 Ascaphus truei
AAGTGAAACAACAAAAACAAGGAACAATTACAAGACCAAACAAACATACAATACAACCAAGAGGGAAGGGGGAGGGGAGCAGGATAAAACAAAACAAAAGGATAAAATGTATGCCATGAAAAATAAAAATAGGAGAAAAACCAAGTAGACTGGTAAAAACGCTGGAGACTCCAGGCAGCTCTCCGCAAGAAACAACCACCTCCCTCGTGAATCTACAAAACAAAAGAGGAAAGCGCAGGCTCCATAGCGCATATCAATAAAAAAAATCTTCATTTCAGACACAATAAAATTGCCTGATAGGCAATCCGGGACCTTGACTTCATGGACGAATGATGATGTGATTCCACATCTGGGCGCACACCGGGTTTGAGCTTCACAAGAGAGGTCCCCCGGAAACTGCAATTCATAATCCGGAGTTCCACTGCTATGGGGTCTTTGCTTCGTAACACTGCTGGCTCCTCTGAAAACAGTTCTCTAACAGAAGAACTCTATGCGTTTCATCGCATCATGTAAAGCGACTTCATCAGGGGTATGGTAATGGAGAGCTGCGAGCCCTTATTTAGTCCATGGTCAATCATTCAATTGAGAAATACATTTTTAATCCTTTATGGGTAATTGCTTAGGAGTGAGCTAAAAACAGGGAATACAAATGACAAATAACACCAAGACATGATAACACAAAACACTGAGATGCAGAGAGGAGCATACCTAAATCAATTCAGCATTAAAATAAACTATAAAATAAAAATTGTACATATATATAACATTAAAAATGAATAAGAAAAAGGATGTGTGTGTGTGTGTGTGTATGTGTGTGTGTGTGTATGTGTGTGTGTGTGTGTGTGTGTGTGTGTGTGTGTGTGTGTGTGTGTGTGTGTGTGTGTGTGTGTGTGTGTGTGTGTGTGTGTGTGTGTGTGTTTGCGCTCTCAGCACAAGATTTTTGGAACACACACAAAATATCATCAATGGTAATCAGGCACACAGTCTATCAAGGCACTTTTCACTCAAACATAATGGGAATCCAGCAAATCTATCTATCATGGGGCTTGAACACATCTCCCCTTCCATCTTGGGAGGCGATAGTTTTTAAAAGGCTTTGCCTTAAAGAGACCTACTGGATCTACACCTTGGGGACTCTTTCTCCTGGAGGGTTCAATGAGTGCCTCGTACACTTGTTTAGACCCCTTGGATATTTCCTGGTTGTGCCCTTGTTCATCCCGTGGTTCTGCCATCATTGTTCCAGAGCTCTTTCTAGTGTTCCTCCAGGTCTTCCCCTCCTCCACTCTCTCCCTATTTCCTAAAATTCCTCTTCCTTTACTCATTCTCACTTACATTCTGTTACGCCGGTGCTCGCCACAAACCGGGACCGGACCGCGGGGCTGAGGTGGGGTTATATAATCACCGACCTTAGTCCGCGCAGACTGATCCAGAGTGCGCAGTTCGTAGTCGTACGTAGCAGGGTCAGGATTGGAGAAGGCAGCATCGTCGTTATTCAAGCAGGAGTTCGGCAACAGGTAATGTAAAAAAACACTAGATGGCGCTCTACTGCACCACAAGCAGTGAAAATGAAATCTTATGCAAAAAATTGTGCAGTGATAACAAAATTCAAATAATAAACAGTGAATTATATATGATAGTGAAATAAAGGCAAAAACAACTTATCACTCGACCCCGACAAAAGACTGTTCCAGAAGTCTTGCAGTAATGGTGTAGAGGAAGTTCCAGGGGAGCGTCGCCGTATGCACATAAAAAGAAAAAAACAGTGGATAGTGTAATATTGTAAAAACAATAATAAAAAGTGACAGTAAATAACGAGTTCCTACTCACAAAAGTAGCAGGAATATAAGCATGTGAGTCAATAGTACTCTGTGATGCAGCTCGTTCCGGAGGTTTGGTATATGGGTCAGCACATCTTGGAAAAATAGAGAACAGCCATAGTGTAGATGGTAATAAACTTTATCTAATAAGTAAGACAAATGGAGGCTTACGGCTTTAGAAGGAAATACAGCATTGGGGATATAGTCTCAGATGTAGCATAGATCGTCTCGTCTGCTTCAACCCGCTGGCGGCGTCCGCGAACGTCACTTCCGGATCGTGACGTCACTTCCCGCCGGAGCTAAGGATCGTGAGAGTTCCCTTGCTTCTTTCCCTCCTCTACCAAGATGGCGGCGGAGGCCCGACTCGACGCGTTTCGACGTGATGACGTCTTCTTCAGGAGTGGCTTATGGGTACTTACAGCTCGGTATATATACCTACTACCTTGCTGTGATTGGTGCTATACTTATTGATGGCGCGATTATTAAGTGACATTATCTAATCCATACACTTCTATAAACAGACTAATACATATGTATGATATAAGTTAAAACAATATCAATAAAATAGCTTTTGGTTCACAAAGTCTAATATTAAGAATCTTATTCTAAAATCAACAAACCAATGTATATAGACACTGTTAGTTAATACAATACTAATAGCTAATTGTATAACAATTAAAAACGTGTTGATGCTGCCCCCAAACAGCATGAACACTCAAGGATCTAATATGCATTACAAATTCAATAGTAAAATCGACGATTGATGCACTCTGGTGGTGATAAGATGAGAAAGAAACATATTAAGAGATGAACATGATAGAATACAGTTAATATAATAAAATTATTTAATAAAAGTCATCTAAAAATGTCTATAATTTTAAAGCTACTAAAAACCAATTTATAAAAATGCTTTAAAATCAAACTCAGCATTCAAACCATTTGGAACCAATGTTTTTAATGTGTAAATCCAAAAGGATTCCCTTTTTGTTAATTCCAATTCTCTGTCGCCCCCTCTCCAATGGGGGAGGACTAGTTCGATTGCACTGAATTTAAAACCTGTAAGATCACAATTATGTTTTTTAATAAAATGTTCAGATAAAAGATGTGTTAAAACATTGCGTCTGATATTACCAATATGTTCAAGAATTCTAATGTTTATTTGTCTTTTTGTTTTCCCAACATATTGTAACCCACATGGGCATTCTATGAGGTAGATGATATGGTTACTCCTACATGTAATGTGTTTTTTGATAGAAAACTTCTTTTTTGTGTTGTTGGAGACAAACTCATATTTGTCTGTGGCCCTATATCTGCAAGCTTTGCACATAGTGCAACCAAAAAAAACATTTATTGTTGGTAACCATCTATTACTAGAAGGATTTTTTGGTAGAGCGCTTGGAGCAAGCTTGTCTTTAAGGGTCCTCGCTCTTTTAAAGATGATTACTGGTTTATCAGGAACACTGTCACCAATGATACCATCATTTTTTACAATATGCCAGTACTTATTCACTATGTTGATAATTTTCCCGGCTTGCCTATTGTAATTTGTGATAAAAGAAAAATTAAAATCTTTCATGATTTTTTTATTAAAATAAGTCATAGTCTTAATAGCCCCCTGTTCAATATAAATAGATAAATCTAAAAAATTAATTTTCTCTTTGCTATAGTTACAGGTAAACTTAAGATTCAGATTGTTATCATTAATATATAAAATGAATTTTAAAAGGCTCTCTTCATCTCCTCTCCAGATAAAAATGACGTCATCTATGAATCTACGCCATAGGACCAAATTTGCACCCAGCTCCGCAATTGACCAAATATGGTCATCCTCCCAAACGGACATAAAGAGGTTTGCGTAGCTGGGGGCAAATTTGGTACCCATGGCGGTTCCACACTTTTGTAGGTAAAAATTGTTCTCAAACCAAAAGAAATTATGTTTTAATATAAAATATATACTATCTAAGATAAAATTGGCTTGTTCATCAGTCATGGTGGAATCTATCTTTTTTTTAAAAATTTTTTTAGATTTATCTATTTATATTGAACAGGGGGCTATTAAGACTATGACTTATTTTAAAGAGGTGGATAAAAATAATTATATATTACCTACAAGTTGTCACCACCCAAGTTGGCTGAAAAATGTACCTTACGGACAATTTAGGAGATTAAAAAGAAATTGTACCGATGAATCCAATTTTAAAATTCAAAGTAAGTTTTTAGAAACCCGATTTTATGATAAACATTATGATAGTCAGACTATAGATTCAGCTTTAGAAAAGGTAAACAATATTAAGAGGGATGATCTGCTGAAAGATGGAAGTAATAAAAATAAAGATAATAAAAAAATCATGAAAGATTTTAATTTTTCTTTTATCACAAATTGCAATAGGCAAGCCGGGAAAATTATCAACATAGTGAATAAGTACTGGCATATTGTAAAAAATTATGGTATCATTGGTGACAGTGTTCCTGATAAACCAGTAATCATCTTTAAAAGAGCGAGGACCCTTAAAGACAAGCTTGCTCCAAGCGCTCTACCAAAAAATCCTTCTAGTAATAGATGGTTACCAACAATAAATGTTTTTTTTGGTTGCACCACGTGCAAAGCTTGTAGATATAGGGCCACAGACAAATATGAGTTTGTCTCCAACAACACAAAAAAGAAGTTTTCTATCAAAAAACACATTACATGTAGGAGTAACCATATCATCTACCTCATAGAATGCCCATGTGGGCTACAATATGTTGGGAAAACAAAAAGACAAATAAATATTAGAATTCTTGAACATATTGGTAATATCAGACGCAATGTTTTAACACATCTTTTATCTGAACATTTTATTAAAAAACATAATTGTGCATGCGCGGCGGGCTGGAGATGGCAGTGTGAACGCGCGGCTCCATTACCCGTCGGCAGAATTATAAAATTATATCAGTGAAATACCAAACAGAGCAGGGGCAAAACACCACACACAGAACCCCGTTATCCCAAGGCACATCTTGATACCATCGGCGGAGCAATGGCAACACGGAGGCAGAAACCAAAGGCAAAGGCAGATGTCAGGTCTTACTTTGCCAACGCAGGTAAAGCGGGAACCACAGACCACTCTGCAATCTCGGACTCGGATTCGGCCCAGGAGGCAGAGGGAGCCCAAGCAGGTCACACTAAAATCATTAAAAAGGAGATAGCAAGGCTCCTCACAGACCTGAAAACGTTTTTTAAAGGAGAAGTGGAAAGCCTCAGAAAAGACATAATCCAGATAGGCACCCGCACCAGTGAACTGGAGGACCGCATGGAGGACAGCCATAGGAGACATCAGGAAACGGGCACAAAACTGGGGGCTCTAGAGGCCAGGATTGCGGAATTGGAAGCCAGGCAGGAGGACAATGAAAATCGAGACCGGCGCAATAACCTGCGAGTGAGGGGGATACCAGAAGAAGTCATAGACCCAGAAGCCCTGCTTGCCCGGTGGATGGCATCCCTGCTACTGGGTAAGGCGGAGGCTGAACTAACCATGGACCGCTGCCACAGAGCTCTGCGTTCAAGGCCCCTGCCGTCGAACCCCCCGCGGGATGTCATCCTCCGGCTACACCACTTCAAAACGAAGGAGGAGGTGTGCAGAATAACAAGGGCCACCCCACACATAACATTTGAAGGGATTACCTTGTCCGTCTTCCAGGACATCTCCCCCCTAACCCTTGCCCGCCGAAGAGCTGTGCTCCCTGTAACGAAGGAGCTCAGGGATAGAGACATTAGGTACCGGTGGGCCTTTCCCTTTGCCCTGGTGGTGATCAGGAATGGACGCTCTCATGTGCTGAGGCAACCCTCTGAGAGCGTGGCCTTCCTCAAAAAACTGGGAATCAAGGGGGCTCCTAATACCCCGCGAGGGGCGAGTAATGCCCAAACAGAGAGGCAGGAGACGGCCCCAGCGTCCACGGAGCCCTGGGTGGAGGTGCCCTCCTCGGCGCGAGAGAAGAGAACAGAGAGGGTGACGAGCGAAGAGAGAAACAGCTAAGGCCCGGAGCGGAATACCAACAAATAAAAAAAAAAAAAAAACATAATTGTGATCTTACAGGTTTTAAATTCAGTGCAATCGAACTAGTCCTCCCCCATTGGAGAGGGGGCGACAGAGAATTGGAATTAACAAAAAGGGAATCCTTTTGGATTTACACATTAAAAACATTGGTTCCAAATGGTTTGAATGCTGAGTTTGATTTTAAAGCATTTTTATCAATTGGTTTTTAGTAGCTTTAAAATTATAGACATTTTTAGATGAGTTTATTAAATAAATTTTATTATATTAACTGTATTCTATCATGTTAATCTCTTAATATGTTTCTTGCTCATCTTATCACCACCAGAGTGCATCAATCGTCGATTTTACTATTGGATTTGTAATGCATATTAGATCCTTGAGTGTTCATGCTGTTTGGGGGCAGCATCAACACGTTTTTAATTGTTATACAATTAGCTATTAGTATTGTATTAACTAACAGTGTCTATATACATTGGTTTGTTGATTTTAGAATAAGATTCTTAATATTAGACTTTGTGACCCAAAAGCTATTTTATTGATATTGTTTTAACTTATATCATACATATGTATTAGTCTGTTTATAGAAGTGTATGGATTAGATAATGTCACTTAATAATCGCGCCATCAATAAGTATAGCACCAATCACAGCAAGGTAGTAGGTATATATACCGAGCTGTCAGTACCCATAAGCCACTCCTGAAGAAGACGTCATCACGTCGAAACGCGTCGAGTCGGGCTTCCGCCGCCATCTTGGTAGAGGAGGGAAAGAAGCAAGGGAACTCTCACGATCCTTAGCTCCGGCGGGAAGTGACGTCACGATCCGGAAGTGACGTTCGCGGACGCCGCCAGCGGGTAGAAGCAGACGAGACGATCTATGCTACATCTGAGACTATATCCCCAATGCTGTATTTCCTTCTAAAGCCGTAAGCCTCCATTTGTCTTACTTATTAGATAAAGTTTATTACCATCTACATTATGGCTGTTCTCTATTTTTCCAAGATGTGCTGACCCATATACCAAACCTCCGGAACGAGCTGCATCACAGAGTACTATTGACTCACATGCTTATATTCCTGCTACTTTTGTGAGTAGGAACTCGTTATTCACTGTCACTTTTTATTATTGTTTTTACAATATTACACTATCCACTGTTTTTTTCTTTTTATGTGCATACGGCGACGCTCCCCTGGAACTTCCTCTACACCGTTCGGCAACAGGTAGTCAGGAGTTCCCCGCTTCAGCTTAGGAGCGTGAGCGGCTTCTGCGCGAGGAGCGGCCTCGGCCCATGACGCCGATCTCAGCAGGAGGAGACAGCAGGCTGGCTGAAGTACACCACAGGGCAGCGTCGGGGAACCAACGCTTCAGCACAGAAGTCCTAGGCGGGTCACTGCATGGATATTAGCAGCAGACCTCAGGAAAAGAAGGGTAGCCACTGCTAGGATAGAATGCAGCAGGTACCAGTGCTGGCTAAACATGCTTCAGCACAGGAGACAGGAACAGGCCTCTGGATACTCAGGAACTAGAGAGGTAGAACACTAGCAGCGAGGCCTGGGTGGTTTGTGGCAGAGACAGTAACGTCCAAGGTAGGATTTTTTATGCTCGGCACTGGTTCAGTGCCAACGCCCAGGATATAAAGGGCGGAGATCCAATCACAGGAGGAGGGTGTGTGAGTATTCCTCCAATGATGGAGCACAGGGCAGAAGCTGCAATAAGAGGCAGCACATGTGCCATTGATTGCCAGAGGAAGCTTGCAACTGCATAGGTCTGCAAGGCTATAGTCAAAGCCAGTAGTGGATTCCTTACACATTCACCCATTCATCTTCATTCACATTCACTCACATTATTGTTATCATGATATCTCACATAGTTGTCTTAATATCCTTACATAGAGAACACACCTGCATGTAACATTTCTACAAACTTGTAACTGAGGTGGCTGTCTACATTTAAAATGACTGACACTTGAATTCAACCACACGAGGTCCACAGAGAGCTGCTCTAGTATTATTTCAATACATGTGCTTCCGTAAAACAAACAGTGATACATTGCTAGATGTAGGGCCGGTACAAGGGTATTCAGCACCCTAGACGAACCTTCAGACCCATTCTCTCTCACCGCCCTCCCACACCTCCTCTCACCATCCCTGCTCATCAATCACCCCCTCCTCCTCTTTCTCAATCACCCTCCTTCTCCCCTTCTTCTCACCACATTTTTCCCTTCCTCTCTCACCCCCCTTTTTCTCCTCTCTGAACCGCTCCAATGGTGGGGGCGGTGGTGGCAGAAGAGGACTGAAAACCATGGGAGCGGAGCAGGGCAGTACAGAGGAGGACAATGAGCAGCAGCGGTGGTAGAAGAGGATTGAAGACCATGTGAGCAGGGCGGCACAGGAGGACAGCCGGGGAGGAGCTGCGCTTTAGCAGCGGCAGTGTGAGGATTGGACCTCGGCCCCACCCCGTGACGCGTAACGTGACATGTTGGGTGACGCACCTCACTCTGTGGTTGTGCACAGGAGTTGTGCTGCCAGACTGGGGGACAACTAATGGATTGGGCTTAGGCCCCGCCCCGTGACTTCTCGGGTGACACTCCTCACCCGTGCGCTGCGCACAAGCGCCGCATTACCCCTATCAGGACTGGACCTAGGCTCCCCCCCCGCTCCGCATCACGTGACACAACGGAGGGCGTGCCTGTGCACACTACATGCCGGTGCAGTTATCTTAATATCCTTACATAGAGAACACACCTGCATGTAACATTTATACAAACTTGTAACTGAGGTGGCTGCCTTCATTTAAAATGACTGACTCTTGAATTCAACCACATGAGGTCTGTAGCGAGCTGCACTAGTGTTATTTCAATACATGTGCTTCCGTAAAACAAACACTGATACATTGATGGATGTAGGGCCAGTACACCACAGCTTTGGTACAGGTAGGGAGCCGGTATTGCTGTTCAGGACGTGCTGACAGGTGCATGCACGAGCTGCCGTTTGCCTATTGGGCAATATGTACTTACTCGCAAGTGTACTTAAAGTGAGTGTCCTTAAGCCGGGGTATGCCTGTACAAGGGTATTCAGCACCCTAGATGAACCTTCAGACCCATTCTCTCTCACCTTCCTCCCACCATCCCTGCTCCTCAATCCCCCCCTCCTCTTTCTCAATCACCCTCCTTCTCCCATTCTTCTCACCACCTCCTTCTTCTTACCTTCCTCTCTCACCCCCCTCCTTCTCCTCTCTTAACCGCTCCAATGGTGGGGGCGGTGGTGGCAGAAGAGGACTGAGAACCATTGGAGTGGAGGAGGACAACGAGGCGGTAGAAGAGGATTGAGGACCATGTGAGCAGGGCGGCACAGGAGGACAGCCGGGGAGGAGCTGCACTGTAGCAGCGGCAGTGTGAGGACTGGACCTCGGCCCCGTCCCTGTGATGCGTCCTGTGACGTGTTAGGTGATGCACATCACTCTGAGGGTGTGCACAGGAGACGTGCTGCCAGCCTGGGGGACAAGTTACGGATCGGGCTTAGGCCCCGTCCCATCTCGCTATGGCAATGAATTATTGTTTATTCTGTGTGTTTTGACAGTAGTGTAGATGAGCAGGGGGTCTCCTGAGCTAAACCGCATTGGTTTCAGCCTCGGGGACACCCTACTTCAGGAGATACAGGCCCTGTTATGGGGTGCCGGTATCCCCCTGCAGAATTTAAATCCCCCGGTCACGTGACGCGGAAGCTTTAAAAGTGCAGGGGATCCATAACGGGGCCTGTATCTCATGAAGTACGGGGTCCCCGAGGTTGAAACCAATGCGGTTCAGCTCAGGAGACCATCTGCTCATGTACATTATTATTAAAATGAATATTTTTGCTGTACGATTGCCTGTAACAGCCGTGCATGGAGATGCAGAATCTCCATGCAAATGTTACAGGCGGCTTTTTTTTCTACCAGCTATTGCACTTGAACTTTAGGCGCGATAGCAGGGGGGGGGGAGCACGCACGATTGGGCAGATTTGCGCAGAACTCCTTAGTGAATCACGCCTCTGGCTTCACTTTTTAGCGGACATGAAAAAAATGTTCACGCCAGCGCAAAAGCTCACTGCTTAGTGCATAGCCCCCTTTGTGTTATATATTGTCTCTGAGTAGGGTATAGGGTCCCTCCAGGTTCCTGTGCACCACAGTAATTTTTTTTCTTCATTACACTGAGTGCTGTTTAATCTCTATACTTTCAATATAAATAAAAGCATTGACACAATGGCCCATATTTACTAAGCAGTGCTATTCCATAGGACACCTTTCAAGGCAGATTACACTTTACAGCTCGAATAAATGGCCCACAAGGTAACTTCAGGCATGAAAATATGTCTTTTGGTATAGCGCTGCTTACAAAATATAACCTAATATCTCTACTCTGAGTTCAAAAGACTTCATAGAATATTAATGACAGGACAGGTTAATCCAGTCCTGTATTCTTTATTCTTTATAAGCATTCTGTAATAATATTTCCTATAAAGAAACGAGGATTCATCTATTGCTCACAGAGGAGTAGTAATACATTGCTTTGGTGTTGCCGACGTCACAGGTCACATAAGGATTATAATAACCGCCTGTGGCTACCCTATCCTGTGTACTGTTAACATTATTTACCCTCTTCTGGGCATTAACAGAAGAGGGGCCTGTCAGGATGGACTGACCTTATCAACAATTTTTATATTTTGGGGATCTCGATCGAGCACACAAGTTGAGCAAAATAAACTGACATTTATTTCCTTAATAGACAGACACACGACAACTTTAGAATACACTTGACAAACACTTACTGAGGGAGAGAACAGGATAAAATGTCCAGAGACGAAACAATGCGCCGGAATAATGTCTTTTAAAATGCTGTCCTTTTGCAAGGGGCGCAAATTGCCAGCCCAATATGTCCTTGGATAGTGCAAAGTTCGTTCTGGTCCGCTGGGGTTCGTTAGATAACCCCCAGCATTAACAAAATCCTGAAGCAGAGTTATGATACTGTGGATCACCCTCTTCTCCTTCACATTCTCCATACTCTTGGTATTCGGAACAAAGCTGTATCCTGGATCTCATCCTACCTCTCCCATCGTACTTTCAGTGTCTCTTCTGCTAACACCTACTCCTCCTCTATTGATCTCTCTGTGGGGGTACCCCAGGCCTCTGTCCTGGGACCTCTTCTCTTTTCTCTGTACACACTCTCTCTAGGTGACCTAATAACATCTTTTGGGTTTAAATATCACCTCTATGCTGACGACACACAAATATACTTTTCAACACCCGACCTTACACCTGCTATAAAGACCAAAGTTTCTGAATGTCTCTCTGCTATATCATCCTGGATGGCCCTCCGTCGCCTTAAACTCAACATGGCTAAAACAGAGCTCCTCATACTTCCTCCCAAACCTGGCCCTACTACCTCCTTCCACATTACTGTTGGAACTACGATCATTCACCCAGTAGCCCAAGCACGCTGCCTAGGTGTCACACTCGACTCCTCTCTCACATTCGCCCCTCACATTCAAAACATTTCTAAAACTTGTCGCTTTTTCCTCCGCAATATAACAAAGATACGCCCTTTCCTCTGTTGCTCGACTGCTAAAACTCTGACTCAGGCCCTCATTCTCTCCCGTCTTGATTACTGTAACCTCCTGCTGTCCGGCCTTGCTGCTTCTCACCTGTCTCCCCTACAATCTATCCTAAATGCTGCTGCCAGAATCACTCTACTCTTTCCTAGATCTGTCTCAGCATCTCCCCTCCTGAAATCCCTCTCCTGGCTTCCAATCAAATCCCGCATCTCACACTCCATTCTTCTCCTCACTTTTAAAGCTTTACACTCTTCTGCCCCTCCTTACATCTCAGCCCTAATTTCTCGCTATGCACCATCCCGACTCTTGCGTTCTGCTAAAGGATGTCTTCTTTCTACCCCCTTTTTATCTAAAGCCCTCTCCTGCCTTAAACCTTTTTCACTGACTGCCCCACACCTCTGGAATGCCCTTCCCCTCAGTACCCGACTAGCACCCTCTCTATCCACCTTTAAGACCCACCTTAAGACACACTTGCTTAAAGAAGCATACAAATAGCACTGTGAACATTCTGAACACATGATACATAAAGCTTGGCCCCCTGGAGATGCACTCACCAGAACTCCCTCCTACTGTCTCTGTACGTTCTCCCTACCTACCAATTAGATTGTAAGCTCCTCGGAGCAGGGACTCCTCTTCCTTAATGTTATGTTTATGTCTAAAGCACTTATTCCCATGATCTGTTATTTATATTATCTGTTATTTATTCGATTACCACATGTATTACTACTGTGAAGCTCTATGTACATTAATGGCGCTATATAAATAAAGACATACAATACAATGTCCTTGCTTCCGATTAAATTAACTTGTTGCGTTCCGGGATCGTTGCTGTTGCTCTTATCTGCTATTAGAAGCGAGGTGGAAATTCAATCCATTGTAAAAGAAAGACAACGGGGATAGCCGGGGGGCATGTATATAGGGTCTGATATCCTATCTCCAACATACCCGCCCAATCCCCTTTGTGGGAATTTCCCACTCACCAATCTCCAACTTGCCCACAGTTTGCAGAGTGGGCACTATAGGGAATTCCGGTTGGTACAGCACCTGTGCTAACCTGACACATTGGCTGCTTACCATATGGGTACTCCCCTTTTCCCTGGCGTCTCCCAGGCTAGGAGTTGGACTCAAGGTGTGAACTAGCCCAGATGACTAACAGGATCTCCTATTCAACGAGCATCCTGGCTAATTCACACTTGTGGCTCTGGGGGCTTTCATCTGCAACACTTCCCTAGACCCATAGGCACTGCCTCATCAGGGGGTCTCTGAAGTCTGCAGAAGAAAGATGGTGACGACACTGGCACCCGATGCCCCATACCGGGGCCTGTAACTCGGGAAGCAGGGGGTCCCTGCGCCAGAAATCAATGCGGTTCAGCATTGTCTCTGGCACAATCCTACCCTAGGAAGATTGGGGGATTCATTTGCAGCACTTGCTAATGCCTACCTAGGAGGTACCGCAAGAATCTACCGGCTTCTCTCCCTTCGAGCTTCTTTATGGTCACAGGGTACGGGGACCTCTTGACATGTTCCATGAGGGATGGGAAGGGGATACTACCAATAGTGATGCCTCTGAGCTTCAGTACGTGGTAGATCTCACGGACCGGCTAGAAATGCTTATGGGGTTAGCGCAGGCTAATCTCAGGGAGGCTCAGACCAAACAGAAGACTTGGTATGACCAAAATGCCCGTAGCAGATAATTCATCCCAGGACAGCAATCACTTGTTCTGAAGCCCACTCGTCAGAACAAATAAATGGCTGCCTAGTCTGGAACGTACACAGTCCTCAGGAAGATGAATGAGTGCAACTATGTTGTACAGTTAGAAGGAGAGACATGTAGAAATAGGACTTAAGCATATTTATATGATAAGGAGTATTTTAAAGAGAGTGAGCATCAGTGCTGGCTATTTGTAGCCCACCGATGGGGGACCCGGCGAGCAATGCTCTGCCTGACTTTCTAGGGGAATCTAGGCAGTGGGGGCACAGTAGAGCAGATTGAGATAGGGTCTCAGCTCAGTGTACAGCAGAGAGTACAGGCAAAGCTATGTTAGAGCAGCATAGAGTTTTGTTCACGGATAAGCCAGGCAGGACACTTATCACAGATCACCCAGTGCTTACCAGTGATCTGAGACCTCTGCATAAGCATGCCTATCGCGTATCAGCAGAGGTGAAGGGCAATATAGAAAGGGAAGTAGAGGAAATGCTGGTCCTATGGGTAATTGTACCATCCCAGAGCCCTTGGGTTTGTCCGTAGTCCTAGTGCCTAAGAAGGACGGGACCACCCGGTTCTGTGGGGACTACCGGTAGCTCAATGCGGGAACTGTGTCAGATGCTTATCCCATGCCCCGCATGGACAAGCTGTTACTGCAGATGAGCTCATGGGGGCAAGGTATCTGACCACAATGGATCTGTGCAAAGGCTACTGACAGATCCCACTGACCCAGGAGGCTAGGGAGAAGTCAGCATTCATTACTCCAAGTGGGCTCTATGAATTTTTGGTGATGCCATTTGGGATGAAGAATGCCATGGCTACCTTCCAACCTGCCTGGTCAATAGGTTGCTGGAAGGGATGCAAAGTTTTGCAAGGGCATACCTGGATGACTTTGCTGTGTTTAGCCATACATGGGACAGTCACCTAGTTCATGTAGCAGCAGTGCTGAGTAGAATTAGGGAAGCAGGGCTTACATTGAAACCCCCCATGTGTTCAGCAGGTATGGCGGAGGTATTGCACCTAGGGCACTGGGTGGGTGAAGGGCATCTCAAGCCTGAACCAGCTAAGGTTGAGGCTATAGTGCAGTGGCCAGTTCCCAAGACTAAGAAGCAGGTTATGCCTTTTTTAGGCACCGCTGGCAATTCTAGGAAGTTTGTCCCACAGTACAGCGCCCTGGCTAAACCCCTGACAGACAACACAGAAGCGACTCCCACTTCTGGTAGCATGGTCTCCTGCCTGTGAAACCTCATTTCAGGCACTAAAGACAGTGCTGGCCAGCGCTCCTATCCTAGCTGCTCCAGACTATTCAAAAAAGTTTGTGGTACAGACCGATGCCTCGGACTATGGTATCGGTGCTGTACTCAGCCAAATGGGGGAGGAGTGAGGAGAGCATCCGGTGGTGTACCTGAGCAGGAAACTGCTGCCCAGAGAAGTGGCTTATGCCACCATTGAAAAGGAATGTTAGGCTATTGTGTGGGCTTTGCGGAAACTTCAGCCCTATTTGTATGGCTGGACATTTACTTTGATCACTGATCACAATCCCCCGAGTTGGCTACAAGGGGTGTCCAGGGAAAATGCCAAGCTGCTTTGCTGGAGTCTTTCCCTGCAAGAATTTGACTTTACTATCCAACATAAAAAAGCAGCAAGCATGGCAATGCGGATGAACTTTCATGCCAGGACAGTGATGATGATGATATGCGTACTAGTGCTACCCTGAAGCAGTTTTAAAACCAAACAACATGATGTTAGTGCTACTGCTCCTAGTACTAAAAGCAGCCAGATATGTAGCACTGCAATACAACAGTAGCAGCCCACAGCTTGTGAAGCATTTGAAAAGGTGAACAAATTCCACCACACCCATAACAGAGTTCTGGTGCTGAATGGCAACTTAGTTCAAATACTTTCTATGGACTCATAGCCTTTCAAATTGGTTGAATCTCGGGTTGCGACAACTTATGCAATGTGCAGAGCCATGTTGAATTATCCCAGTGTGCAGATCCTATTTCTCTAACTAAGCGCCTCCAGAACTTTTGTTGCATCAGTGGTTGAGGCCCTTGCATAGTCAGATGGAAGTACAGAAGGGTTCACCGTGGGTTTGAGATGGATCATGCAAAGGTATCGGCAGTACTGGATTGACCTGTACTGATAGGCCTTAAACCAACTCAAAGATTTCTTGGGTTCGCCAACTACTACCGACGATTTATCAGGAACTTCTCCAAGGTGGTTGCACCCATTACGGCTCTTACTAAGAAAGGGGCAAATCCTAAGATATGGCCCTCTGAGACTCTTCTAGCTGTCGAGAAGCTCAAGTCTGCCTTTTCGTCCGCACCTGTGCTGATCCATCCTGATCCTACGAAATCCTTCGTGCTTGAAGTCGACGCATCTGATCTGGCAACCGGAGCAGTTCTTTCTCAAAGAAAGGATTTTCAGGGGAAACTCCACCCCCTGTGCCCTCTTTTCCAAAAACAATTCTGCCGCAGAAAGAAATTATGATGTTTGGAAACAGGAACTTCTGACCATGAAAATGGCTCTAGAAGAATGGAGACATTTGCTTGAGGGGTCAACTTCCCTGATCACAATCCTTACAGATCACAAAGAACCTTGAATACCTTGAAGTAACAAACAGACTTGGGACGCATCAGGCAAGGTGGGCTCTTTTCCTCACTCGGTTCAACTTTGTGATCTCTTATCATCCGGGATCCAAGAATGTCAAGGCAGATGTGCAATCTGTGCAATTCGCTCCTGACGGTTCTGAGGAGATTGAGCAGGGACACATCATTTCATCTTCACAGATTGTCTCTGCCGTATCATCTTCACTTCTGCAACAGATTTCACAGGCTCAGGCAGAGGATCCCAGGCCAACATCCACTCGTTCGTCCAAACTATTTGTCCTTCCCCAATTTCGGAGTGAAATGTTGCAATGAGGTCATAACTCCAAGACGGCTGGTCACCTGGGACTTAGGAAGACATGCGATTTCCTTGAACGGATCTTTTGGTGGCCAGAAATGTGCAAAGACGTGAAAGAGTTTTTGTCAGCCTGCATTGTATGCGCCCAGACTAATGTACCGAGGACATTATCCTGTTGGTTGCTCCAGCCCTTGCCAGTCCCCACCCGCCCATGGACCCATCTTTCCATGGATTTTATTGTGGAGCTACCACCCTCCAGGGGTATGACTACCATACTGGTAGTAGTTGATCGCTTCACACCCCAAACACACTTTATTGCCCTTAAGAAGCTACCCACCGCTTCAGAACTATCTGAAATCTTTATTAAAGAGATATTTCGTCTTCATGGAGTCCCGACAGATATAGTCGGACCGCGGATCCCAATTTGTCTCAAGATTTTGGAAGGCCTTTTGTCAAGGAATGGGCATCTGCCTCCATTTTTCTTCTTCGTACCATCCCCAGTCCAACGGACTCACGGAAAGGGCCAATCAGTCCTTAGAACAATTCCTGCAATATTTTGTATCTGAACTACAGGTCAACTTGGTTGATCTGCTCCCGTGGGCCGAGTTTTCCCGCAACTCTGTGAAGCACTATTCCACACTGGAATCATCATTATTTGTGCCTATGGGTACCATCCTGCTCCCCTTCCTTCTTACAGTCCTCTCTCCGGAGTCCCTGCAGTGGATGATAAGATCCAAGAACTGCAATCACTCTGGAAGCCGAACCAGACCAATCTGACCAAAGCCGACCCTCCAGCAAAAAACCCAGGCGGATAAACGTCGACGACAGCCTCCCCTGTTTCAAGTGGGAGATCATGTTTGGTTGGATTAAAAAAATATCTGACTGAAACTGCCCTCCTCCAAACTCGGGCCCAAGTTCATTGGACCTTACAAAATTCTATAATAGGTCAACCCAATGGCAATCAAACTGGAACTTCCAGATAACATAAGGATACCTCTAGTATTCCACGTCTCCCTCCTCAAAACGCTCGTCCAGAACGCTTTCTCTCCTCTTATTGATTTCAGGTCCGGGGACCCCCTGCTTCTTCAGATAAAGGCCCCATTATGGAGTGCCGGTATCTACTATCATGGAAATGTCTCGCATGACATGATCCATGCATAGGAGATACCGGCACCCCATAATGGGGCCTGTATCTTGGAAAGCAGGGGGTCCCCGGAACTCAAACCAATGTGTGTCTGATCTGGAGACCCCCTGCTCATCTACACTAGTCATAAATGTAAATATGTCGTAAGCACCAATACACAATCCACCCCCTATGCCCCCACATAAAACCAGTATTTATTTTTTTACACACAAGATTAATACCACAGGCAGGCGGTGGTCCCCGGGTGGTCCCCGGGTGTTCCCCATGGGTTTCCGCAGGCCCCCCAGGTGTCTGGGGGCCCTCAGGTGGTCCTTGTTAGGCTCCGTGGGTCTCCAGGTTGTCCCCGTGGGTGTCTTGGGATCCCCGGGTCATCCCCACAGGTGTCTGGGGGCTCTTGGGTGGTTCCCACGGGTGTCTGGGAGCCCTCGAGTGGTCCACGCGGGTCCTCATGGCCCCCACAGCTGTGGGGCCCCCGGTTACTCCCAACAGGTGTCCGTGGGTCCTCAGGTGGTCCCCGTTGGCATTCATGGGTCCTCGGGTGGTCCCCGTGGGGATAAAGAAATTAAAGAAATAGTCACAGATGAAGAAAGAAGAGGATGGAAGATGAAAGGAGGAAGAATTTTGTTACCTGGCCGGGATCTTCACCGTGGATGGCGTAGGATTGTGTTTCGTGACATCACCGGACAAGAGCTTCTTGATTCCCCAGGATTCAGAGAGTCAATGCTTCTAAAGGTAAGAGAAATATTGAATGTATGTACTTTTATTTTTACAGGGTTTTTCATTGGATTTTTCTATTCTTATGTTTTTCATTTGCCCATTGACTGCTAATGTATTAATCTTTACCTGTTTAGGGTACAGATGATACAGTAATAGCCAATGATTTTTTTGGCAAATGCATTTCTTCTATTGACTGTTATATTTTCTATGTATTTTTATTGTTTTGATTAAATTGTTTTGAATTGTGATGGCTTGAATTTTTATTTTATTTTTCAGTTTGTTTTGCGTTTTTATTTAATATGTATTTTGTTGGTTACTGGTTTAAATTGGTGTTGTCGTGTGGTTGTATTAATTAATTGTTGTGTTAGTTCTTTTAGCTATTAAATTTATTTTTTGGGGCTAGTGGTGTGATTTATTTAATTGATTGTTTGGCTAGTGGTTTTATTTAGGTAATTAATTGATTGCCTATTGCTTTAATTTTACAGTTTGGGGGTTTAGGTGCTTGTATACTGTAGGTTTTATTATTGTGTATTTTGGATAGTAAGCCTTTTGTATTAGTGACCATTGACTGCTATAGTACTGTAGCTTATCATGTTGTTTGTTTATGCATGTTGTTTGTGGGGGGGTAGGTGTTATATTCATTGAAATGATGTAGGCCATGTTTATTTATTTTTTAAATACAGGAATGGTACTGCAGGCCAGCGGGGACCCACGGGGATCACCCGAGGACCCATGGACGCCCACAGGGACCACCTGAGGACCAACGGACATCTGTGGAGGCCCGCATGGACCACCCTTTGTCCCACAGACACCTGTGGGAACTACCCAAGGGCCACCAGACACCTGTGGGGACCACCCAGGGATCCCCAGACACCCACGGGGATCACCTGGAGGCCCATGGAGCCTATCAGTGACCACCCGAGGGCCCCCAGACACCCATGGGAATCCAACGGGGTGCACTGTGGGGCCCTGCGGACATCCGTGGGGACGACCCAGGAGCCCCCACCGGCCTGTGATATTAATCCTGTGTCTATAAAAATAAATATTGGTTTTATGTGGAGGCACAGGGGGTGGGTTGTTTAATGGTGCTTACTACATATTGGAATTTAAATTTATGACTACGTTGGTTTCAGGTCCGGAGACCCCCTGTTTCCTGCTTTGAAATGTAGGCCATGTTTATTTTTTTTAAATACATGAATGGTACCGCAGGCCAGTGGGGACCCACGGGGACTACCCGAGGACTCACGGATGCCAACAGGGACCACCTGAGGACCCACGGACACCTTTGGGGAGGAACCGGGGAATGCACCGCTGTGGGGGCCATGGGGGGCCGTGGGGACCACCCAAGGGCCTCCAGACACCTGTGGGGACAACCCAGAGACCCCAAGGGACCACCCTTGGACCCCATTGGGGCCCATGGACACCCGCAGGGACCACCTGGAGGCTCACGGAACCTAGCAGGGACCACCCGAGGGCCTCCAGACACCCATGGGAATCCAACGGAGTGCACTTTGGGGCCCTGCGGACATCCGTTGGAACCACCCGGGGACCCCTGCTGGCCTTTGGTATTAATCTTGGGTCTATAAAAAGAAATATTGGTTTTATGTGGGGGCACAGGGGGTGGGTTGTGTATTGGGGCTTACTATATAGTTACATAGTTACATTGTAGTAGATGAGGTTGAAAAAAAGACTTCCGTCCATCAAGTTCAACCTATGCTAAAATTAAACAACAGATATTTTATCATGTATCTATACTTATTGATCCAGAGGAAGGCAAAGAAAAACCCCCAGAGTCATATCATCCAATGATATCTCATAAGGGGAAAAATAAATTCCTTCCTGACTCCAAGAATTGGCAATCGGATTAATCCCTGGATCAACATCCTTCCCATGTATATACTTATTTGGTATATCCCTGTATACCTTTCTTATCTAAAAAGACGTCCAACCTTTTTTTGAACAAATCTATTGTATCTGCCATCACATTCTCCATGGGTAATGAATTCCACATTTTAACTTCCCTTACTGTAAAGAACCCTTTCCTTTGTTGCAGGTGAAATCTCCTTTCCTCCAACCTTAAGGGATGCCCCCGAGTTCTTTGTATTACCCTTGGGATGAATAGTTCTTTTGGAAGCTCCTTGTATTGTCCCCGAATATATTTGTGTATAGTTATCATATCCCCTCTTAGACGCCTCTTTTCTAATGTGAATAAATATAATTTAGCTAGCCTCTCCTCATAAGTTTGAATGTCCATCCCCTTTATTAATTTGGTGGCTCTTCTCTGCACTCTCTCTAGTTCTATAATGTCTTTTCTTAGGATTGGTGCCCAAAATTGTACTAAATATTCAAGGTGTGGTCTTACTAATGCTTTGTAAAGGGGCATAATTATGTTTGCTTCCCTTCCATCCATTGCCCGTTTGATGCAAGATAAGATTTTGCTTACCTTTGCAGCTACTGCATGACATTGGGCACTATTGCTAAGCCTGCTGTCTACAAGCACTCCTAAATCCTTCTCCATCCAGGATTCCCCCAATTTATCCCCATTTAATGTGTAATTCATCTTTTTATTCTTGCATCCCAAATGCATAACCTTACATTTATCTGTACAGGCAGTCCTCGGTTATCCGACACAATGCGTTACTCAAAATGGCGTTGGATAGCGAAACGTCTTAAAGCGAAACACGTTTTCCCATAGGAACACTGTTTAAATTAAAGGGTCCGTTCCTGAAGGCATTTTTAATGCTAAAATACACAAAATATTTTATGCAGGCAATATGATACGCAGCACACACATAAATTATATAGTGTATATACTGTATTATATATATATAATATAACATAAAATATAATAATATAATATATTATTTAGTATAATATAATATTATATAATATATATATTATATACACATAAACAACTTTGCAAAGCGTTGTAAGAGCGTTGATAAGCCATTTTGGCGTTGTAAAAATGAACATGGGTATGCATTGCATAGCGTTGGATAAGCCATTCGTTGTAAAGCGAGGACTGTCTGTATTAAACCTCATCTGCCATTTACCTGCCCACGTTTCCAGTCTCTCCAAGTCCTTCTGAAGAAAAATGACACCCTGCTCTGATTCTATTACCTTACACAATTTAGTATCATCAGACAAGATGGAGACTTTGCTCTCGATGCCAACCTCAAGATCATTAATAAACAAGTTAAAAAGCAGGGGTCCCAGTACCGATCCCTGAGGTACTCCACTCACGACTTCAGCCCAACCTGAAAAAGTTCAATTTATGACAACCCTCTGTCTGTCCTTTAACCAGTTTTCAATCCAGGTGCATATATTATTACTGAGTCCAATTTTCTTTATTTTGTACACCAACCTCTTGTGTGAAACCGTATCAAAAGCCTTTGCAAAATCTAAGTTGACCACATCAACTGCATTACCCTGGTCTAAATTCCTACTTACCTGATCAAATAAACAAATAAGGTTAGTTTGGCAAGATCTATCCTTCATAAATCCATGCTGACTATTACTAATAATTTTGTTATCCATTAGGTATTCCTGAATAGTATCCCGTATTAAACCTTCAAGTTGCTTCCCCACTATTGATGTCAGATTTACACGTTTGTACTTACTGTTGTACTCTAGCTCCCTTTTTAAATATAGGAACGAAGTCTACTTTAAACCAGTCTTGTGGTACTGAGTCTGTGGAAATGGAGTCCTATATTAAATATATAAATATTAACTGTAATGGTTTGGCTATTACTCAATTTAGCTCCTTAGGTACATTCCATCACGGCTAGGTGCTTTATTTCCTTTCATTTTATCAAGCCGCCTATGCACTTCTTCCTCCCTTAATCAATTGTTTGTTTATATATTACATATGTAAATATTGTGTGTTTGGGGCAGTCTTCAACTGATTAACACATGACAGGAGAAAATGAAATAGTTAAAAACACACTGAAGCACAATGGATGCATGTTCAGGAATATTATATTTTTGGCGCTGCGCAAGAAAAGTCACAACATTTTTAAACAATGTATCAATCCGTAGTCATGGGCTTCTGCTAAATGGTGACAGAAATGCCATTGACGCTGATGACCATATACAATATAAAACACAAGTCGAGTACTGTATTACTGAGATGCATTCTGAGTCTACAGTGAGGTTGGAGGAAAGGCATAGGTCAGCCTGAAAGTATTTAGTATTGAGTTACAGAATTAACTCTTTCACTGCAAGAGGTGCTGAAATTGCATTGCAGGACAACTGTGATTACATGCAGTAGGGAAAAAACAAATTAAATACAAATACAAGCACATATTTACCAGGGAACAGTGAGGTAAAGTAGGATTGAATTGTTTGTATAATTCTTTTTCCATTACCGTGTGAAATGTGTTCCTACTCTTACTGATTGAAGCTCGAAACCTTCGGCTAATTAAACCAGACAGAGGACTGATGACATATTACATATGAATATATTTTGATGACAATGTACATTTGTATTTGTATGCCAGATACAGTATGGATGCCTTGCAATAACTTGGTTTGAAATGTTTTATATATACAAATGGATACAGTTATACACAAGTCTATTGTAGTGTTATATCGTTTGAACATTCAAACTACAGTGCAGTTATTATCACTACTTCCTAATCTATATTTTCTGTATAACATGTAATATGTAGAACAAAATTAAGGCAGAACACGTTTGAAATGTGTTTCGAACAGAGATCAGGCTGCAACCTACAGTAGTTGTGTATCTGCAGCTTTAAGTGGTAAGAGAAGGAAGCAGCTGCACAGATGAAGTGGAAGCGTATGCCAGACTGGCTAACAGCCAGAAATAATGATTATTATAGAATAACATAATATGTTGTGTCTGTAACATCAATAACAGATACCAAATGCACACAAAGGTAAAGAAAATGATCAATGCACTGTGCATTCGGCTGGCAAGACCCGCACACAGGGCCGCCAACAGCGGGGGACAAAGGGCACGGGCGTCCAGGGCCCCGGGAGTCAGGAGGGCCCCGGCCACCGGGCCCCTGCGCTGCCCTGGCCGTTATATTTAAAATAAAACTAAAAAGTTTTTCTTTTTTTTTTAAATGGCGGCGATTGCGCATGCTCAGAGCCGAGGTCCCGCAAGGGTGTCCTGTCTGCTGCCTGTGGGCCTGGCCTGACTTGGCCCGGCCCGCTCCGCTCCCCCCCCTCGCTTCCTCGATCCCCACTTGGGATGGAGCGTGGGGAAGCGCCAAACCTGCACCCCCCGCGTGCGCCCCATGCCCCATGCAGCAGGAGCAGCGGAGGATGCTGCATCCGCCCGGCATCTCGCCCCCCCCAGCTGCCCACCTCCCATGCGCCCACCTCCCGCGCCCCCCCCCCTGCCCACCTCCCGCCCCGGGCAGCTGCCAAGGGGACATTGGGGGCATGGGGGAAGCGGCAAGGAAGCAGGAAGCAGCACCCACCCGGTCAGGGTAAGTCACCCACTCAACTGTCACTGTCACCCACCACCCACTGTCACCCACCCAGTCACTGTCACCCACCACCCAGTCACTGTCACCCACCACCCAGTTACTGTCACCCACCCCCCCATCACTGTCACTCACCCCCCCGTCACTGTCACTCACCCCCTGTCACTGTCACCCACCCCCCTGTCACTGTCACCCACCACCCTGTCACTGTCACCCACCCCCCTGTCACTGTCACCCACCACCCTGTCACTGTCCCCCACCATTCACAATCCAGGGGGAGCACATAAGGGAAATAAAACACAAATGCAACCTAAGTGCAGACAATATGACAATCGGTGAATAATATAATGTGTCTTGGCTCTTTAGTCCAGCCTACTCACAAGATGTAGATAAAATACGGGCAATAGGGAACACTTTTCTTTGCGGGAAGACCTCTATTTCAGTTGTGATGAAGATCTCCAATCTCAGCAAAACAGCGGTGTATGTAAGGAAGGAAAGATATCCATAGTGCAGACCAATCATAAAACACGTAACTTTTATAGGGTTTAAAAAATGAACACTTACAATAAAACCATCCAAATAATGCATATATCACAATACTGTGATGGAAGAGAGAATGCTGTGGACATCTGGCTCACCCCCCGCCTCCGGTCTACAATCTCTGTGTGAGACGCCGCTAGGTTGGGCTCTCCACCTCCCGGGCTCCCTCTGAGGTGCGCCGTGCCGTCACGTCACCTCCGGTTGGCCGCGATACGTCACTTCCGGTTAGTTGCGACACGTCACTTCCGGTTAGTTGCGACACGTCACTTCCGGTTAGTTGCGACACGTCACTTCCGGTTAGTTGCGACACGTCACTTCCGGTTAGTTGCGACACGTCACTTCCGGCTAGTTGCGACACGTAACTTCCGGTTAGTTGCGACAAGTCACTTCCGGTTAGTTGCGACACGTCACTTCCGGCTAGTTGTGATACGTCACTTCCGGTTAGTTGCGATACGTCACTTCCGGTTAGTTGCGACACGTCACTTCCGGTTGATGTTTCTGGGTCTACAATCTGCGTCCCTGCTTCTCTCCTCCAGTGGGCGGGACGGAGATTGTAAACCCAGAAACATCAACCGGAAGTGACGTGTCGCAACTAACCGGAAGTGACGTATCGCGGTCAACCTGAGGCTGTCATATTGTCTGCACTTAGATTGCATTTTTGTTTTATTTCCCTTATGTGCTCCCCCTGGATTGTGAACGGATTTCTACAAATTGGGGGACCAGCGAAACCAGTCCCTACCAGCTGGGTTTGAGCAGGGGGTTTTAATTCATTTATTTTTTCACGTTATAATCACGTTTTTCACTGAATTAATTTGTATCACTTGGTTTAATATATTCACTGTACATTAGGAGTGAACACTATTAGTGCTAGCGCCTTTTTCTTCACTATCACACAACACTGTCCCCCACCACCCAGTCACTGTCACCCACCACCCTGTCACTGTTACCCACCACCCTGTCACTGTCACCCACCAACCAGTCACTGTCACCCACCAACCAGTCACTGTCACCCACCAACCAGTCACTGTCACCCACCACCCAGTCACTAATCCACTCACTCTCCCACCCACTCACTCACTCTCACACGCACTCTCCCACCCATGCTCGCACTCTCCCACCCACGCATGCACTCTCCCACCCACCCAGTCACCCACCCAGTCACTCACTCACCCACCCAGTTGCTCACTCAGTCACCCACCCAGTCACTCAGTCACCCACCCAGTCACTCACTCTCTCACCCACCCACGCACCCACCCAGTCACCCACCCAGTTGCTCACTCAGTCAAGTCAAGTCACTCAGTCACCCACCCAGTCACTCACTCTCTCACCCACCCAGTCACTCACTCTCTCACCCACCCAGTCACTCACTATCTCACCCACCCAGTCACTCACTATCTCACCCAGTCACTCTCTCTCACCCACCCAGTTGCTCACTCAGTCACCCACCCACCCACTCAGTCACCCACCCACCCAGTCACTCACTCTCTCGTGGTAGGTGCACTATGGATTCGGGGGGGGGGGGGCTCTATGGGTTTGGGGGGTGGGGGGCCCCTGCTTCTTTCATTTGTCCCAGGCCCCATGATTTCTGTTGGCGGCCCTGCCCGCACATGAGTTGGTACCACCTCATCATTCCTTTATTGTCCCTGTAACATATTACATTTTGCCTTCAAACGGTTTAAATATTCTCCCTGAATGGGCTGGGTTACCAGAGATATTTTATAGTCTCTATTGGGAAATGGGATTTTGTCTGATAGTAAAACCTAGTAGCAACATTGTGAAACCTACTTTTTGAAATGCTTAAAATGTTTTGATGCTGAAATGAGATCTACTGTAGGCTTTTTTTTTGCCAATTTAGTGAAAATTGAAGAAGTTGATTTAGTGGAATTCCCTGTCTGACTACCACAAATGTTTACTCCTGAGGAAGTTCACATGCTAGGAACGAAATGCGTAGAGCTTTACATCTTTTACTGTGCATTTATTTTAATGCTTTTATAAGCTATATCTATTTACGAATCAAATGTTTGGCTCCAGAGAACATTATATAGTTCCATAGTCAGTGTGCTACGAACGTGCAGTTACTGCTGTGGACATTGGCGTCTAACATCATAGCCACGTGATTGTGGTAGTCAGACGGGGAATTCCAACACCAGAGAGGTAACCACACTGCTGAAGCAGCACCTGACCGAGCAGAGCAAAACAGCACTGCAGGAGTTAAAAACTCCAGGCAAGGAGGATTCCAAGCAGAGTGGGAGCCAGCTGATCTGTACGCTGATTGTCTGTGCGGTGACACACCCACACTGCCTGATTTTATCAGCTATGTTGTAAGTAGCCAATTTGCTATTTCTATATAAAGTTGCTGTTTCATACTTCACTAGTGTGGCCCTTTTTTTTTATTCTCTTTAGGACCAAGAAAATTGGGACTTGGTTACTACCACGGACACTTTCTGTGACACATTGTGTATTATTTTATTAATTACTGATATTTTGATCTGCTCCCGTTATTCATTCTGTCTGTTTTATATATATATTAACCTGAGTGTGAGGTTAGGAATTCTGAGGCAGCATTTAATTATCTGTATTGAATTACTTATTTTGATATTGTTGTGCATCCACACACATATATATATATATATATATTTCCATTGTTTCAAACCTTTCAGCAAGGAAATGATTTTTGACATCCAGCAGCATATTTCTGAGGCTGAACTTACGAAAGTTGCTGCATATCTACCTGCAGTGCAATGAACACGTTCTGAACATGTAAATGTCATTGGGGTTTAAAAAGTGTTGATTCATGCGCTACAAACATTATGAAGAAATATTAATTGGTATGGCAATTTTTTTTATTAAGATTGTTAATGGAAACGTGGCAGTCGATTAACTTTTTTGTGGCATATTTCACCCAGCTATGGTTATAACCTTCCTTACTAAAAACATTGTATATTTTCAGAGCCACAGGGCTAGTAAAAAGCAGTGTGTTGCAATGGAATGTTGGTCACTGGAGCTGTGAAGGGGTTAAAATAGCACACATGATGTCACAGGAGATGTGTTGGAATGTAATAGCCATCTATTCAGTGATAATGAGCTCCACATGGTCACTGGTGTTAAGTGATAAAGTGTTTTGTTATCATTCTAATTCTCAAATATGATTTGCGATTATTTCAGTGGTTGGCCATTAGTCCTTGCATTATGGAAACGGCTGGATAGTTCGCTTTTAACTTTCAATTGACCATTTATGACTACATGCTCAGAGAATGGTAGTCATCTGATTATTAGGCTAAAGAGAACAATTAAGAGAGGCAATTAATCTACAAGAAAACCCTGACCTAGATGGATACTAGCAGGCCAAGAAACACAGCTCATCACAGGTTTTTCCAAAACTATTTTTTGTGGGCTTTCGTGAGAGGCAGAATGTTCTTTCATTATTACGGATAAGCTTCTGGTAGGCAGCTAAATGCTATATACAACAATTAAAGTGGAATGCTAGGATGTATGATGTTTGTTCATGTACAATATGTGGGGAGATAGCATAACCCAATGAGGATTGACAGAGTGTATGGTGTCCAATAGAGATTGAAACTGGAGAGTGAAAGAGTGTGTGATGTGTAAGAAAACACAATACGGCATGTTTTGGGATTATATACCCTTTTTACTAACTGTTAAATCTACATTTTGATGTGGGGAGCTTATCTGTGTTGATGCTCTGGGTCTCTATATTGTCCTCACTCCTACCACATGCAGCACCTATCACCTGAGATCTGACTCCAAAAGACTGTTCATGGTCCCAAGGCTCAACAAAGTTCCTCCTTCTCTTACCGTGCACCCCAAAACTGGAACAACCTACCAGAGACTCTTACATCCACCACCAGTTTAAGTTCTTTCAAATCTAAGGCTGTCTCACATTTTAATCTGGTCTGTAACTGTTTCATACTTCCATAATATATATTATCTTTAACTGTGCATGCAATGTCTTGTATATAATGTATACCCTCTTCATTTATGTAACTGTATTTGTAACCATGTATTATTTGTCTTAACTCTGTGCCCAGGACATACTTGAAAACGAGAGGTAACTCTCAATGTATTACTTCCTGGTAAAATATTTTATAAATAAATATTTACTGCTGCCTGTTACACTGCCAGATAGAAACCAACCACAAGACTCTGGCCTGTGGCATGTCTTTGTAAGACACACTACCTATTTATCTCCAATAACATAAATACTTCTACTTTACAAGAGAAAGAAGTTGTGTGTCTCACTATACAAAAAGGAAAGATGACAATAATCAGTTATCCTAATATTATTATAAAAGAACAACCATCATAACTTTAGTTTCCCTTCTTCAAACCTTGTCCATAAGGATATTGCTGTTGGTCAAGGAGCAGGCTTAAGTTAAATATATTCCAAATAAACCGGTAACTTTACATCCACACCCCTCACACTTATTATAAGATCAGGCTTATTCTCTCATCTTACCTTGTTCTGATGGTAAGAGATTGGTATCTTGAAGCCCATTGGTTCCACTTTATTTCAATATATCTGCAGCTATTTTAAAACCAGCACGTCAGCATGAGACATGACAAGACAGTATTTGTTGGAGTGATAGCTAGACCAGCACTTATGTAGTCTTTTATAAACCATTATGATGTCATATAAAGCTAATTCCAGGTAGATAGTAACATGGTGTCAACATAAGATAACGCACTTGTGATTTAACATGTATTTTTTGCTGACACACAAGTCTTGAGTTTTAGATGGGGAGGCATTGTCCTAAGTAGTATTGAAAATAGAGTTTTAAAGCAGTAAAACATGTGCAATCTTATTATTATTTTAAATAAATCAGTTCTGAAATATTAGATATTAGTGATTTTTTTGTTTTTGTTAATCTCTTAATGCCATTTTTAAAGAGTTTTAAAGCATCCTTTGATTTCTATAGAAGGTTTTAACCCACCTCCAAAGCAGTGCAAGATCTTTGCAACACTTTCCTATTAGGGATAATTTGTTGCGAATGTTCCCAGCAGTTTGAGCTGTAAATTGTAACAATAAATGATGTCAGTAATATAAGGATACATTGTATCTGCTGTTACTCTGACTGAAGCAGCCATCATGTTAGCCACACAATCAGGATTTTGACACTTATTAAAGGAGCACCATAAGATTGCTAGTTTAGGTGAATGTAGAATTAGACATTGTCACATGCTTCACATATAAAAATAATAAAAAAAGAAATGTAAGAAAAAAAGTTGGAACGTAGTATTGCTGCTTTAAGTCCAAAGTCTAGTAGTCCTCTTAACTCCTTTTCTTTCCTTAAAATTAAATTTTAAACAATTTGGGACTAGGGCTCTATTCCTGTAAAGGAAAAACAGGTACACAAGTGAACCAGCTAGGTGCTCAAGAAGTATATACTTTTCAGTTGCTGGACCAATAGCCAATCCAATATATATGTTGTGGGTTTAAGGCAAAGCTCACCGGATGATGGTGGTCTCTTACAATGATTTGGCTCCCCCTGGAGCACTATGATATAAATATTGAGAGACTCACCCAGGTGTAGCTGTCAATGCCGTGCCCGTGGCAAAGTCGTGAGGGCGGTCTATGACCGGCGGTGGGGTGGTATTCGGTGGTATTCGGCTGAATATGGCGGTGGGTGGTATTCGGCTGATCCAGCAACCCGGTGTGCGACCGGGAACAGCAGATGAGAGAAAGCACCTCGTGGAGGAGAAAGACGCGATGCACCGCGTCTTTCTCCTCCACGAGGTGTTTTCTCTATTCCTGTAAATAACAGTGCTGTTTAGACTGTCCGCACTATATTAGAATAAAATATTATCAGTTATTTCAAAATTTGCTTATTATACTGTATATTCAACTGTAACTGCTAAACCTATATCCTTGTACTTTTCAAACATTAAGCATCCAAATAAACAAAATCACACGTTTTGACATTCAATGGAATACATTTTAACTCCATAAGTGTAAAGTCTATCAGGCCACCAATGCTGATAATGAGTAAGATTGTCTTCTAATGCATGAGATTCACTACAGATGAGTGTAACGTTACAGGCCTCTCCCTATGCTCAACATCTGCTTTTTTTTAAATGAACAATAATTGAGATATCAGCATGTGAAAAGGTCATCTGAATTCATATAACCTAATTAAAAGATTGAGTTACTTCTCATTACTGACATTTTCTGACCTAGCCCAACAGCCCAAAAATGTACACATGCATCCCAGCCATTAGAAAACATTAAGAAGTAGGTCCTTAAAAAACAAAATGCAAATGTGAATCCCCCGCTCCATAACCTCAACTTAAGTTTACAGAGAAGATGCAGGGATATCCGCGCTCGTGCTTTCCTCTGTTTAAAAGCAAAACTGTATGTCTCTTGCTTCCATCCCCCCGGAGAACTCCATAATTTCCTAAAGCGTGAGCCCCCCTGAGGGAGCTCACAATGCAAAGCAAAGAAAAAGCGGAGGGGGTGCGTATGAGAAGCAGTATTTTTTTATAGATTAAAACTTGAACAGTCCCTCAATGGGATTGAACACAACAAAAATACATAAATATGTGACAAAAATCAAATTAAACTTACAACCGGCTAGAGCAGCGGTGCGCAAACTGTGGGGCGCGACCCCCAGGGGGGGCGCGAGACTGCCGACGGGGGGCGCGGGGTTTACAGAGGCCCCGCGCGCTTCCCGAAGGCACTTAAATTAAGTGCCGGGGGAGCTGCAGGGCCTCTGTAAACCATACTTACCCGTGGCTCCGGCGGCTTCCTCCCGGCGTCGCCATGGCAACGCGGCGTCAAAATGACGCTGCGAGGTCATGTGACGTCACGTTGCTATGGCAACGTGACGTCATTACGCCGGAGCGAGGGTAAGTTGGGGTTGGGGGGGGCACGGGAGTGAGGGGACAGCCGGCAGGGGGGCGCAGGGAAAAAAGTTTGCGCCCCCCTGGGCTAGAGGTATTGGAGTGTGTGACCGGGAAGTCCGGAGACACAGCCAGAAGGAATTTTTGTTTTTGTAGCATCATGTTCAGTCCCGTTGGGGGACTGTTCAAGTTTTAATCTATAAACATACTGCTTCTCATACGCGCCCCTCCGCTTTTTCTCAAGTTTAAAGAGGCTTACAAAGTTAGAAGAATTAAGCCTGTACAGGCGGTCCTCGGTTATCCGACGCAATGCGTTACTCAAAATGGCGTCGGATAGCGAAGCGTCGTAAAGCGAAACACGTTTTCCCATAGGAACACTGTTTAAATTAAACGTTCCGTTCCTGTAGGCATTTTTAATGCTAAAATACACAGAAAATTTTACTCAAGCAATAAGATATGCTGCACACACATAGATTATGATGGAAACATTATATTTATTGATTCCAAAACTATAAAATAAAACTATAAAAATAAAACTATGCTGTATTCTGTACAGAAATGTACATGAGCAAAAAAAACCACATCAGTTATTGGAGGAAGATGATTGGGGGGGGTCTTCAACAGACAACGGACTTTTTGGAGGTGATGTAGGAGTTGAAGGTTTCGGCCTCTTGAAGAACCTCTTCATTGAATTCTGGACAGATCCTTTCCTTTTCTGCGTGTAGAGCTCTCTATAGCAGCTGATTTGGTTAGACACCCCACGACTGACTGTTGAACTCCGTTCAATGTTAGGGTCATTGTCCTCAAATATGGCCAGTGCGCTATCAATATGCTTGAATGCGGCAGCCAACATTTTGCTTGACAATGATTTACGTGGCTGTGGCTGTGCCACATCAGCAGATTGGTGGGCCTCCTCTTCAGCAATTTTTTGCTCTTCTAATTGCATGAGGTCTTCATTGCTCAACTCGTTAGAATGTGAGGCGAGCAACTCCTCAATATCCTCGGTTTCCACCTCCAAGTTGAGATCTCTGGCCATTTGCACAACAGTTTCTGTAACTTCTGCAACAGTCTCTGTAAGGCCTTGGACATCAGACACAAAATCCGGGCACAAATTACGCCAAACTCCATTTAAATTGGATTGTTTCACCTCATTCCATGCTTCTCCGATGTTTCTCACTACATGGAGAATGTTGTAACCCTTCCAAAATTATTTTAAGGTTGGACCACCTTCCACATCGGTTGCTCTGATGGCCTGGGCAAATGTTCGCCTAAGATAGTAGGCCTTGAAGGAAGCGATAACCCCCTGGTCCATCGGCTGTATCAGTGAGGTGGTGTTGGGGGGCATGAACACCACCATGACGTTTGGATGATGGTCATCCAGGTACACGGGATGGCCAGGAGCATTGTCCAGGAGCAGCAATGCTTTGAAATCGAGGTTCTGGTTCATGCAATATAATTGCACAGCTGGAATAAATTGATGCTGGAACCAGTCCTCAAAAAGGCTCCCTGTTACCCATGCCTTACGGTTGGACTTCCAAATCACTGGAAGTGTGCTCTTTGCATAACCCTTGAATGCCCTGGGGTTTTCTGCATGATAAACAAGCAAAGGTTTTAGCTTGAAATCACCTGCAGCATTTGATCCAAGCAGAAGAGTCAGCCTGTCCTTTGCAACTTTAAACCCGGGCATAGATTTTTCCTCTTTTGCAATGTAGCTTCTACTGGGCATTTTCTTCCAGTAGAGCCCAGTCTCATCAACATTGAACACTTGACGTGCGCAATAGCCACCGTCCTCTATAATTTTGGCCAATGTAACAGGGAAGGTTTTAGCTGACTCCTCATCCGCACTAGCAGCTTCCCCGGTCACTTTAATGTTATGCAAGTTTGCCCTCTCTTTAATCCGCATAAACCAGCCCTTACTTGCAGTGAACGTTTCCTCAGTGGTCCCTTCTCCATGCTGTTGCTTAATGTCCTCATACAAACTCAAAGCCTTGGCCTGAATTAAGGCTAAACTAATGGGCACATGACGCTGGGATTGATCTTCCAGCCATATGATGAGGAGTTTTTCCACCTCAGCAATATGACCAGCACGTTGCCTTATTGTCGTACCTTGCATAGGTGCTGAGCCCTTGATCTGTTCCAGGATTCTTGCCTTGTCTTTGATTATTGTCACAATAGTTGTGCGAGGTATATCCCAATTTCTGTGTTCGTCTCTCCTTTCTCAGAGCGCTTTATTATGTTTTGCTTGGTCTCCAAAGTTATAGATTTTCTATTCCTTTTTGGAGTAACAGCACTTTGCTTTTTGCTTTGATCAGCCATGATTTAGGGCCTAAAATACACCACCAAACCTTCACACAGACTGTTCAGAATGATTTCCCTAGCCTGCAGCCGTCTGGTTGTTCATTTGTAGCAATTTTTTAAAGCGTCGTAAGAGCGTCGGATAAGCCGTTCGGGCGTCGTAAAACGGGCCATAGGGATGCATTGACAAGCGTCGGATAAGCCGTTCGTCGTAAAACGAGGACAGCCTGTATTTTAATAAATACAATAAAGATTGAAAATATTCAGAAGTGCATCAATGTGTCTCAGACAGGTTGTGGAGGTACATATATACTATGGGGCCTATGCAGGAAACGGCAAAAAGTCCTATCTCACCAGTTTTTCGACAAATATGCCTACAGCAATTCAGTAAATGCCGAAAAGCTGGCGAGATGAGCAAAATTCGCCATTTTGTTTTGGCGGAAAATGAAACTCGCCGCGCGCGTGGCGAGAAGCCATATCTCGCCAGTTTTAAAACCCTCTTTATTCTAGTAGCGCCGATCTCGGCGCTGATCGCTGCTCTAGAATGGAGAAATTTTCTCCAAATCGCTCCGCCAACAAAAGTTGGCAAGAAGCTGGAGCTGAGCGGCGATACGGGACTTAGAAAAAATCAGGCCCTCTACCCGGCTCGGATTGATGCCGGGGGCTCCAGAGCTGAAACCCAGTAATATCAGCACCGAAGTCCCCCCCCCCCCCATGCATCCGAAGCAGGAAATATGCATTAACAGCCCACTTCATTACCTTAGCAGCTAATCGCTAAGGCAATGAAGGGGTTAACCATACAGTACCAGGCTTAATGTGGGAAGCGGGGGTGGATGAAGGGGGTATGTAGGCTTTGGTGGGTGTTTAGGGCTTGCGGTGGGGGGGGGGGGTTTGCGGGTGGACTTAACCCCTTCATTACCTTAGCGGTTAATACCGCTTTGGTCATGAAGGGGTTAAGCCCTCCGCAGAAAAACAATACATGAATCCCAATAAATAAAATAAAATAAATACATCTTGCACTACCCTTGGCGCCAGCCACGATGAAGGCCATCCTCATCTTCATCACCGTCCATGGCCTCGGGTGCTGAAAAACACACACACAAGCATAAAAAGAGCCAATGTAATGTCCCCTAACCCCTTAATCACCGTGACACCTGGCGGGGACCACCCGTAGTCCTCTAGACCCTGTTTGAAACCTTGTGCTGGGCTACTGTAAGGCTTACGGACACCCAGCGGGCCCACCGGGGACTCCCGTAGGTCTGGGGTATTAACCCTGTATGTGAAATAATAAATGATGATTTATGGGGGCCACGGGGGGGTGGGTCGGTTAAGTATAGTTTATTAATTATAGTTATGTTTTTTGCGGGTGTGTTTATTATTATTTAATGTGGGTATTGGTGGTAGGGGGTATTGTCCCCAATGGAGGGAGGGTAGGCCTCCCGGTGTGTAGGGGTGAGGGTGGTAAGGCCTCACGGGGGTGGGTAGTGGGGGGGGTGCTTAGGCCTCCAGAGTGGTGGGTGAGGATGGGTTAACCCCTTAATGACGGTAGCAGTTAATAACCGCTATGGTGATTAAGGGGTTAGGGGACATTACATTGGCTCTTTTTATTCTTGTGTGTATTTTTCAGCACCCGTGGCCATGGTCGGTGATGAAGATGAGGATGGCCTTCATCGTGGCTGGCGGCCAAGGGTGAGTGTAAGGCCTCGGGCATGGTCAGACCCATGCTGAGGCGCGCTGCTGCTCGGCAGTGAGCCCCTGCAGCCGCAATGAGGGCGGCTTTAGCAGGGGCTCGCTTACGCTTACGCAAGCGTGCGGAAGCGTAAGTCTTAGCAAAATTTTTAATTCAAGGGAGCGCAGGGCCGGTCACGTGAGCGGTTCGCCCAAGGAGGGCGAACCAGCTCCGTGACGTCACAGGCCCCCCCCCCCCCCCCCGACATGCCCCCGGACGGCGCGCGGACCAAGGTCAGGGAAAGCACCCGCTTTCCCTCAGCCTCCGCGCGCCTCAGCACGGCTGCAGTCCTATGGACGCAGCCTAAGATGTATTTATTGGGATTAATGTATTTTACATGGGCACATGCACTATTATCCATATGTGGATAATAGTCATGTTGACCATGAATATACTGTGTATGTGTTGGGGGGGGGGTGTATTAAAAGAATGTATGTATTTGTAATTGATTTTTTTGGGGCACACAATTGGTACTGAAGGCAAGTGGTGACCCCCGGACCCCTGCGGGAACTCCCGAGGCCCACCACCGGCCTATAGTACCATTCCTGTGCCTAAAAAAATAACTATTGGTTATGTATATAAGGGGGGTATAGGGGTTGTTGGGGGCACAGAGGCTGATTGGTTGTGTATTGCAATGTTTATTGGGGGCAATTGTCCCCAATAAACATGCTACTGTGACTTAACCCCTTCATTGCCTTAACGAATAGCCGCTAAGGTAATGAAGCAGCATTACTGTATTTGTATTAATAGTGTACATGTGCAGAGGGTCTCTGGAGATGAACCGTGTTGGTTTTATGTCCGGGGACCCCCTGCTTCCCGAGATACAGGCCCCGTTATGAGGTGCTGGTATCTCCTATGAATGGGAATGTCCCGCGTCACGTGATCGGGCTATCTCCATGCATCGGAGTTACCGGCACCTCATAACAGGCCTGTATCTCGGGAAGCAGGGGGTCCCCGGACATAAAACCAACGCGGTTCATCTCCGGAGACCCATTGGACATCTACAATATTAATCAAATTGTTATGTAAACATTTTTTTATTTGCCGGCGAGATTTGTGCAGAGAGAGGCGGATCTCGCTCTCTGCTGACAGATCTCGCCAGCGGAGCCCTTCTCGCCAGGGCTCGCCATCTCTCTGCCGGATTCCTCTCCCAGATATGCGCACTTTCCTGCATACTGCAAGGGGAAGCTTAAGGAAACAACTGCTTAAAATACATTTTTAGTATTCGAGTGGCCGTATTGATCCTAGAGAAGTGTAGATTTGTTGTTAAGTTATGATACCTTTCAATCAACCACATAATTCTTCATATATACGCATGTGTAGGTGAAATTATATTTATAAGAACTCTTGTGTTGGTCCTTTAAAATGATTGCAGCGTTCAACAAAACCAAATTAATTCAAGTTAAATACTTGGTGTACTCATATATAGCGGCCTATGCAGGAAACGGCGAGAATGGTCATTCGCCAGACGTAGAACTCGCCATGTTTTTGCGGAAATAAAAAGGAGATTTTTTCGATCTCAGTAGAAAAACGGGGAAGATCCCCGCGTGGAAGCTGCAAATATGGCAAGTGCTGTATAATAAAGGAATCACATAAACCGGTATGAAAAATAAAGCATAGAGTGTCCCGTAATGAATGCCGATGTTATGTGTGCGTCTGTGTAACCCCCACCTCACCTGTGGGATATCGGGATACTCTCCGACATAGCCGATGGTGCCAACCCCCCGTGGTAGATGGAATGAGACCCTCCTCGCTCAGATATTTGGTGATGGCTACCCGGTATAACAGGACAGGCTGTTGGTAGTAGAGACCTGCAAGCAGAGTCTCCCGCCGCCTTACCGGGTGCCCGATGGTGATCCCGCGATGTATCCGTCCGACGGAGTCTGGGGGGTGGTGGTCACTGCAGGAGGGACGGTGAGCGATCCAAGGCTGTTGCCGTTCGTCCCCGTTAGTTGTAGTCCGTCCCGGAACAGGTGAGGAGTAGGGGTGTGGACCACACACTGGCTCAAAAACCGGATCCACTCTGCAGCTCTTAGAGGAAATCCTCTGATGACAACAGCTGATCTGCAATGGTTAGTACCGGAGTGTGCTGCTACACCACTGGAACAAAGGTAGAAAAGGAGAAAAAAGCGGAGCACTGCCAAAAAATTAGGAAAAAGGGCTGGGGCAAAAATAAAGATTATTTATTGGGCATAAACTGCAAACTGCAAGGGGAATCCGCCAAAAACATGGCGAGTTCTACGTCTGGCGAATGACCATTCTCGCCGTTTCCTGCATAGGCCCCTATATATGAGTACACCAAGTATTTAACTTGAATTAATTTGGTTTTGTTGAACGCTGCAATCATTTTAAAGGACCAACACAAGAGTTCTTATAAATATAATTTCACCTACACATGCGTATATATGAAGAATTATGTGGTTGATTAAAAGGTATCATAACTTAACAACAAATCTACACTTCTCTAGGATCAATACGGCCACTCGAATACTAAAAATGTATTTTAAGCAGTTGTTTCCTTAAGCTCATCAAAGCCGCCAGTTGAAGAGCCCTGCTATGAAGTGTACTCTAGATCAGGAATGCGCAAAGTGGGGGTGCGAGATTCGCAACGGGGGTGCTGGGTTTACAGAGGCCCCGCGCAGTTCCCGAAGGCATTTAAATTAATGTCGGGGGAGCTGCAAGGCCTCTGTAAACTTCTCCTTTCCGTGGTTCAGAGGGCTCCTGGGACGCATCGCCATTGGTGCGTAGCCTCAAATGATGCCGTGGGGTCATGTGACATCACATTGCCACGGCAACGTGATGTCATGATGACAGGACATCAGAGCCAAGGTAAGCAGAGGGGCCGCGAGGAGAGGTGGACAGCCGGCAGGGGGGCGCAGGGAAAGAAAGATTGCGTTACCCTGCTCTAGACAATGCAATACTCAACAAATTACTTAAATTAATGAATATACATAAATAGATGCATATGATATCTATTATTATCACCATACTGTATGTGAATAAAATATACATGATAATAATCCAAGCCATATGATAAAGAATATAATATACCAAATATATAATAATCATTAATAAATATACAAAAATGTATCTTAAGAATGGCATAATCTCAATTAGTTAATTAAGATAAAGACCTAGTAAGGATTTGGGATTAGCAGTTTAGATTAAAAATTATTCGCTTCTAATAAGGACTATTACAAAATTTGATATTATTTTTAAAATGTTCAATACTTATGAATTTTAAACATTTCAAATATACATGATGCATAGAATGAAAATGAGAAAAGAGATAAATTAAAGGTTTATTTTGTGAAAATACATTTAGAAATTTTGTTAATTTCATTAAAATGTTCTAAGATGCTTAAGAAGCAGACCACTTGCACGCACTGGTTACCATTGCCAGTTAAATGTTCTTTGTGCACAAAAAGGAGCACACCTGCGATACCTGTGAGATATGCTAATAGCTGGATTAGACACAGGTGTGAGCAGTCGAGCTCAGACGTATTCTGTGACAGTAGTGTTACTCCTCAACTGGTTTTGTACAAACTGCTAGAGCTGCTGCACAGAATAACAAAGGTTGTGGGATCTAATCCTGTTGGGTCTGACACCAGTACCTCACAAGCTGCCTCAGACCTCAACTAAATGTAATTCTTATGGAAATCCTTTTAGGAAGTGTGGGATGTGAGTCATTTAAATATATTTTGCCTATCTCATTAGTATATCTCCCAGGTACGTAAGGTACATTTTAAAAATATTTGACGCAAGCATGAACCTAATTTAATTCACTTTTTTTCCAGTGTGAGCAACTTATACAGTATATGTGCAGAACAGTGTTTTGTGTGACTGCTACCACAGCAGTGGGGTCTAGTGCCCTTAAGGGGCATCATCACAGAGCTCAGTAAAATCAGGGCTAGTAACGTGCCATTACCTAAATAGGTAATGGACTTTAGGTAGTGTGGGATGCGAGTCATTTAAATATACTTTGCATATCTCTCCGGTACCTCAGGTGTGCTCCTTTTTTAGCACAGAGCTCCCTATGTTATTTAGATGGAGATTTGAAAGGATATTATACAATTTGAGAAAAATGCTAGTAAAATAGGACACACACAACCCAGATTTTTAATGGTTGGAAAAAAAAATCTTCCCTTTTGAGACTGACCGCGGATGTCCAATGACTAACTATAGCAATGGATAGAATATGGAAGGAGGTTGCACGTGCGATCACCAACAGGAGTGACCGCAAATAACTATATAGATGAGCTGTTAATGTATGTATACATAATTTCTATCATGTACTTTGTTTAATAGCAAATTAGTCAGATTACTTTATACTTAGGGGCCTATGTAGTAAATTGCGATAAGGCCCTTATCGCCAGATTCTCGCCCAAAAAAGCCAAAAAAAGCCTACTGCTATTCAGTAAGCCCCGACAAGCTGGCGAGAATAGGAAAACTCGCCGTTTTTTGGGGGCGGAAAAAAAAAATCCGCCAACCACTTGGCGATAGGCCCCTTCTTCCCGCTCAGCGCCAGCTTTTCCAAGTCGCTGTATTCTACTAGCCCCAATCAGCATCTTGCAGCTGATCGCCGCTCTAGAATGGAGAATTTCTCTCCAAATGGCCTCGGCAAAAACAGTTGGCAAGAAGCTGGGGATGAGCGGCGAGACGGGACTTAGAAAAAATCAGGCCCTTTTCCTGCCTCGGATTGATGCCGGGGTCTCCGGAGCTGATATCCATTAATACCAGCACCGGAGACCCTCGGCATGAATCCGATGCAGGAAAAATGCATTACAGGAAACTTCATTACCTTTGCGGCTTGTTGGGGGGGGGTTACGGGTGGACTTAACACATTCATTACATTAGCGGTTAATACCGCTACGGTAATGAAGGGGTTAACCCCTCCTGCTACCCCCTGCAAGGCCTAAACACACATCCTTGGGGCTAATACCCCCTTTACCCACCCCTGCTACCCACAATAAGCAATAATACACACAACAGCCCCACTACCCACCTCATGGACCCCCAATAAATATTACAATATTTAATAAACATTAATACACAATCCACCCACCCCCTGTGCCCCCCATACTGTAAAACCATGATTTATTATTTTACATACAGGATTAATACCCCAGGCCGACGGGGGTCCTGACGGGTGTCCGCAGGCCCCACAGTGCACACCGGGGGGTGCTCACGGGTGTCTGGGGGCCTTTAGGTTGTCCCCGCTGGGTGTCGTGGGCCTCCAGGTGGTCCCCGTGGGTCAACGCAGGCCACAATGGGGTCCACAGGTGGTCCCGCAGGTGTCTGGGGCCCTTGGGTGGTTCCCAAGCGGGCCAGGGGCCCTCGAGTGGTCCTTGCGGGTCTGCGGGCCCCCACAGCTGTGGGGCCCTCAGTTCTTCCCCGCAAGTGTCCCCCTGGGTCTCAAACAGTAACCAAACCAATTAATTACTAAAACAAATCGGAATTAATTGTAACAGTAACCAATCAAAGCAATGAATTAATACAACAGCAATGCATTAATTGAAACATTGACCAACAAAGAAATTAATTATTAAAAATATCTGAAACACAACCATTAAAAGCATTAGCCAACACAAGACATCATTAATTAAAAACGAAAAACAAATCGCCAATTTTTTTTTTAAATAAAGCAGCAAAACGCCAAACAATTACATCCACATAATAAATTTTCTAAATTTCTATCGGACTTTACTGCATAGGCCCCTTAATGTTTAGAGCTCTTTTTAAGTTCTTGCATATCATTTTGGTTCCCCTCATACAGAGGTAAAAGGAAATGTTAACAGTGTAGTGTTAGGACCTGCAAATTTGGTTATACCATGACGTTGGTATGCAGGCTTATGATGCTTTGGCCAAAGGGTTTAACTAAATAAAAAAGAAAATATTATTATTGACGTATTTGTACTTTATACTTATTACGATATATCTTTTGTCAATTGGATGTAGCATTGGGCTCCCCTGTCTTTTGTTGTATACATTTGCCACACTCAGTAGCACTCCTTTTGACAATGGGAAAGTCACTAACTGTGACGAAACGCGTAGGACGTGTGACGTCGCCACGCAGTGACGCACGGACAACAGGCGGGGTCTGCCCAGGACTGAGGTCTGACACGCAACTATCAGGAAATAACACACATCCCGGATACCTCTCTCCACTTTCTATCCCACATGGCGTCGCCATTACTTGCGGCTGGACACTTACAGCACAGACTGCCTGGATATTTCACGGAGAGCCTGATCGAGGAGGTAGTGTTTGTACCAGGGGTACACTGCAGAGTGCACTACATAGCTGGTGGGAGCAGCATTGTGGTGTAGCTGGAATTGGCTCCACTGAGAGGTATTTTTGGTGACTGTGAGAGATTTATCAATGACTTTTTACCATCTTCAACACCTGGTTATATTAATTAATGTGGTGGGTATTGGGGTTTGAGCTTGCTGGGAATGTATGTTAATCAATTTCTAACTAGCAACAGTTGTTTGGAGTTAGGTGGTCCCTCCTCCCAGAGTTCTCCCCTCCCCACCTTTTTAACTTGGGAAGTTCTCTCATTTTGCTGTATGGACAGGACCTATTGTGGTTGTTCCCCCTCATACAGAGGTAAAAGGGAAGGTTTCACAGTGTAGTGTTAGGACCTGCATTTTTGGTTTACCTTGACATTGGTATGCAGGCTTATGACACTTTGGCCAAAGGGTTTAACTAAATAACCAAGAAAATATTATTATTGAAGTATTTAACTTTATACTTATTACCATACACGTTTTATCAATTGGATGTAGCATTGGGCTCCCATGTCTTATGTATACATTTACCACGCTCAGTAGCACTCCTTTTGATATATATATATATATATATATATCTAACACACAAGATTGATGCCGCAGTCAAATCAGCTCAAAATAATCAAAGTAAAACACATAACCAGACATCAAGGTAATAACACCCTCTGGTGGTGCTGCCGCCGACCCAAAGAATGTGAAAACACAAAAAGAGAAAAGAGGGTCCAAAAGGAGCACTCAAAAGATATGTAGTGAAAATAGAAAAATGGATTTTATTAGTAATGCCAAGATAAAATAACTAAAACATACCTAAACACATACATAGTAAGTAACTGCTGAAAATAATAAAACTTGTAATATCTTAACAAAAAAAAAACCAAATTGGAAAGACCATATAATAAGGGTCCCAGTGAAACAAAACAAAACTAGGGGAAAAGAAATTCCCCTAGAGATGTAGTAACGATCGGCCGATCATAGGATGAAAAAGGGACTCAAAAAATAAATGGAAAAACCAAATAACACAGTACTAAATGAAAAATAAAATAATAAATCAAAGAAAATTAGTATTGTAACACTGTGTGTGTGTGTCTGAGTGTGTCATCCTCTCTCCCTCTCCCTGTGTCACCCTCTCCCTGTGTCACCCTCTCCCTGTGTCACCCTCACCCTCTCCCTGTCGCCCTCACCCTCTCCCTGTCGCCCTCACCCTTTCCCTGTCGCCCTCACCCTCTCCCTGTCGCCCTCTTCCTGTCGCCCTCACCCTTTCCCTGTCGCCCTCACCCTTTCCCTGTTGCCCTCACCCTTTCCCTGTCGCCCTCACCCTTTCCCTGTCGCCCTCACCCTTTCCCTGTCGCCCTCACCCTTTCCCTGTCACCCTCACCCTTTCCCAGTCGCCCTCACCCTTTCCCAGCCGCCCTCACCCTTTCCCTGTCGCCCTCACCCTTTCCCAGTCGCCCTCACCCTTTCCCTGTCGCCCTCACCCTTTCCCTGTCGCCCTCACCCTTTCCCTGTCGCCCTCACCCTTTCCCTGTCACCCTCACCCTTTCCCTGTCGCCCTCACCCTTTCCCAGTCGCCCTCACCCTTTCCCTGTCGCCCTTTCCCTGTCGCCCTCATCCTTTCCCTGTCGCCCTCTCCCTCTCTCCCTCTCTCTGTCGCCCTCTCCCTCTCGCCCTCTCCCTCTCCCTGTCGCCCTCTCCCTTTTGCCCTCACACACACACACACACACACACACACACACACACACACACACACACACACACACACACACACACACACACACACACACACACACACACACTCTCTTATTTACCCTATATATCTTAACTGCCCTATACCTACACCGAAATAACCTATACTGCTTTCTTCCAGATCTAACTCTCGAGCTTCACACGGAAGACATCGGAATCCCCCCTAAACCAGAAGAATACAGTGCTCCCACTGCAGCAAGGGACTCTGGGAAATGACATGCAAATGAGCACACAAAGTGTCACCTTTTGTCTGAAAAACCATTGTTACATGGAGCTAATGCTCGCTGTTAACACAGCTTTAAAAGCACAGCATGGGAATCGGATGCAAACCCAGAGAAACCATTCACAGACATGTTTCACCCTTAATGGGTATCTTTGTTGTACTGCTGGTTTTGTAATCTTCAAGACTGCACGTTTACCATCACGTTTTTAGTTATGGTGGGTGAAAAAGGCAACAACGGTGGTGGTATCTTGTTGCCTTTTTCACCCACCATAACTTAAAACGTGATGGTGTATATATGTGTGTATGTGTGTGTATATGTATATATATATATTTGCAGACCTGTCTAAGACATGCAAATTAGCATTCAGTAATATTTTCATTTGCTGTGGAGGGTTTTTGTCACTTTTTACCCACCATAACTTAACTAAGTATGGTAAAACCTATGCCTTGCTTCATTTTTGCTTAGCCAGTATAACCAACCCCACACTGAGGAGACCCATTAAGGTCGAAACAGCTGTCTGTGGGTGGGTTTACTGGCTATGCATCTTAACCCTGGCTGTGCTCAAAGCTGTGACCATGCAGCAAGCTTAAGCCTATAGGGAACATGTTTATGGTTTTGAAGCAAAAGGTGGCACCGTGTGCTCATTTGCATGTCATTTCCCAGAATCCCTTGCTGCAGTGGAAGCACTTTATGCTGGCCGATAATGGTGAAGGCGGGGTTGCAGACCTGTCTAAGACATGCAAATGAGCATACAGTAATATTTCCATTTGCTATATGCTTTGCTGTGGAGGGTTATTGTCACTTTTTTTACCCACCATAACTTAACTATATATATATATATATATATATATATATATATATATATATATATGTAGAGGTATCAGTACCGTGTTAGCCGAGCTTCAATAATCAAAAAATAAATAGATGATACCGTTCTGTGGCTAACGAAATGCTTTTATTTGTGCGAGCTTTCGAGATACACTGATCTCTTCTTCCGCCGATGTTACAATGAATGAAGCAAGGATAACTTAAAAACAGTGTCTCTTGGAATGTTATCTGTGCTGTTCCTTCCCCCGTGTGGATGTGTTTTATGGCTAGAGGTGTCAAAGGGTAACTGAAAGCAAGTGAAGAAAGAGTGTGTATGTGTATCAGTGTGAATAAAAATGAATGGAGAGCCCACAGTATAAACAGTGCTCTACACAAGGTGTGTGTGGAGTGAGAGGGATATAAATGGTGTGGGTGGGTGTGGAAATGTGAGAGTTTGTAGCACAACTAAAAGTGTGTGTGGATACTATGTGGTCCCTATTAGTGTATATGGATGGAAAAATAAGGAGTATTAGTATGTGTGAGAGACAGCTGTGTGTGCATACATATAGCACAGTATGTACAGACATGGCCTTTAGCGCTCATGGGAAGAGAGTTCGCTAGTGTCAGTAATGACTCATAAAATTTCGATCTCTGTTTAGGCCACTGCTAAGTGTCCCGAACAGTTGCATAAATTTGTATTCATGCAACCGTCTCTCTTTCGGGGTTTTAAGATTACCTTTGAGTATGGCAACCCTCAGATCGTTCATCTTATGGCCAGAGTCAGAGAAATGTTCGCCAACAGGACTGTCTCTTGTTCCGCGTGTGATGCTGTGGCGATGCAGGTTCATTCTCTTGTTTAGCCCCTGTCCTGTCTCACCTATGTAGTAGCAGCCCCCTGGGCATTTCATGCACATGATGAGGTACACGACATTGCTGGAGGAACAGGTGAACCCTCCTCTGATTTTGTATTCCCGATTCTTGTGTGGTATTTGTATTGTGTCCGCTGTGTAGAGCATTGCGCAGGTTTTGCATCTTGGGTCCTGGCATGGTTTTGTCCCGCATTCAGTTGTACTGCTGAATACTTTACTCCTCACCATAATTTTCTTGAGATTATGGGGTTGTCTGTATGATAATAAGGGTGCTTCAGGGAAGACCTGTTGCAGTCTTGTATCTTCCTGGAGGATGGGTTGTAGTTTCCTGGCGATCTTGCGTAGGGCTCCTAGGTGTGGGTTATATGTGACCACCAAAGGAACCCTGTCGCTTGTCTCCTTCTGTTTGTATTCAAGGAGATCACTTCTTGGTATTCTGGTGGCTTTGTGAATTTGCTGGTCTACAATTCTGTGATTATATCCACGGTTTATAAAGTCTGATCTCAAGGCTTTAATCCGCTGGTCTCTGTCTGCTGTGTCGGAGCATATCCGGTTGTATCGTATGGCTTGACTGTAGATGGTTGCATGTTTGGTGTGTGTCGGGTGGAAGCTGTTGTCCCTCAAATAGCTGGCTCTGTCTGTAGGTTTGCGGTATACAGAAGTCTGTAGTTGGTTGTTCTTTATAGTAATGGTGGTGTCTAGAAAATGTACTTCATCCGGGGAATGGGTGAGTTTGAGGTTGATGGTCGGGTGGAAAGTATTGAAGTTGTCATAGAACTGTAGGAGGTCCTGTTCGCCAGAGGTCCAAATCAGGAGGATGTCATCGATGTAGCGAAGGTATGTAAGGGGTTTCAAGTGACAGGTGGACAGAAAGTCACTTTCCAGTTTTGCGCAGAACAGATTGGCATACTGTGGCGCCATCCGAGTACCCATAGCGGTCCCGGTTGTCTGGAGGTATGTGTCATTTCCAAATGTGAAGTAGTTATGGGTCAGAATAAATTCAATGCATTTAGTCACTGTCTCTGTGAGTGGCTCCTGCGATCCCAGAAAGTATCTGCAGGCTGAAATCCCATCCTCGTGGGGGATGTTTGTATAAAGTGACTCTACATCCATAGTTGCTAGTAGTGTTCCTGTAGGGAGGGGGCCAATGGCATTCAGTTTGTTTAGCAGGTCGGTGGTATCCTGGATATAGCTGGGTGTGTTCCTGACAAGTGGTTTTAGAATGCCCTCCACCCAGCCAGAAATATTCTCGGTAAGTGTGCCAGATCCAGAGATAATAGGGCGCCCAGGGTTACCCTCTTTGTGAATTTTAGGGAGCATGTAGAATGTGCCAGGTTTTGGGTTAGCTGGTATCAGGTCCAGAATTTGTTCTCTTGTGCGGATCGGGAGTGTTTTAATGATCCTGTTGAGTTCTCGCATGTATTTTTTAGTTGGATCCTCCTGCAGGTGGGTGTAGTACTTTGAATCAGAGAGTTGCCTGTGTGCTTCCCGCAGGTAGTCTGTGGTGTTCATTATGACCACTGCTCCTCCCTTGTCTGCAGGTTTGATTGTTATGTTGTGGTTGGCCTTTAGCGATTCTATGGCTCTCCTCTCCATCTGTGTCAGATTATATGTTTGTTTCCTTACTTTGTCCAGGATGGTGGTTTTGGCGCTGTGTCTGAAGCTTTCAATGTACCGGTCCAATGTGGGGTTGCGCCCAGTTTGTGGGATCCAGTTTGATTTTTGCTTCTCCCTGCTCATGTGCAGCGGCTCTCCTTCTGCAGTGTTGGCATAATCTTGGTTGTGTCTGTTGTGGAAGAACTCCTTAAGACGCAGCCTTCTGAAGAATTCTTCTAGGTCACTGCACAGCTCAATCTTGTCCATAGGCTTGGTAGGGCAGAATGTGAGACCCTTTGATAATACTGAGAACTCTGCTTAATTAGGTGTGTAATCTGAGAGGTTAACAGTGCAGTCCTGCTCTTGGTGACTGTCAATGTTTGTATTATTAGTTGTTGTGCTGGCTGCTGCAGAGTATCTCATTCTTAGCCTCAGTCTGTGCAGTTTCTTTTCCTTATTGCTAATTAGACCCTTCAGGAGTTTTTCATGGAATGTTTGGAGTCCTCTCCATGTGTCTGTGTGAATTTCTCCTGTCTCCAGGATGCTGTCTATTGTCACCTTTGTCTTTCTCCTGTTGCTGTAACAGATGCTGATGAGATATATAACCCACACCTAGGAGCCCTACGCAAGATCGCCAGGAAACTACAACCCATCCTCCAGGAAGATACAAGACTGCAACAGGTCTTCCCTGAAGCACCCTTATTATCATACAGACAACCCCATAATCTCAAGAAAATTATGGTGAGGAGTAAAGTATTCAGCAGTACAACTGAATGCGGGACAAAACCATGCCAGGACCCAAGATGCAAAACCTGCGCAATGCTCTACACAGCGGACACAATACAAATACCACACAAGAATCGGGAATACAAAATCAGAGGAGGGTTCACCTGTTCCTCCAGCAATGTCGTGTACCTCATCATGTGCATGAAATGCCCAGGGGGCTGCTACTACATAGGTGAGACAGGACAGGGGCTAAACAAGAGAATGAACCTGCATCGCCACAGCATCACACGCGGAACAAGAGACAGTCCTGTTGGCGAACATTTCTCTGACTCTGGCCATAAGATGAACGATCTGAGGGTTGCCATACTCAAAGGTAATCTTAAAACCCCGAAAGAGAGACGGTTGCATGAATACAAATTTATGCAACTGTTCGGAACACTTAGCAGTGGCCTAAACAGAGATCGAAATTTTATGAGTCATTACTGACACTAGCGAACTCTCTTCCCATGAGCGCTAAAGGCCATGTCTGTACATACTGTGCTATATGTATGCACACACAGCTGTCTCTCACACATACTAATACTCCTTATTTTTCCATCCATATACACTAATAGGGACCACATAGTATCCACACACACTTTTAGTTGTGCTACAAACTCTCACATTTCCACACCCACCCACACCATTTATATCCCTCTCACTCCACACACACCTTGTGTAGAGCACTGTTTATACTGTGGGCTCTCCATTCATTTTTATTCACACTGATACACATACACACTCTTTCTTCACTTGCTTTCAGTTACCCTTTGACACCTCTAGCCATAAAACACATCCACACGGGGGAAGGAACAGCACAGATAACATTCCAAGAGACACTGTTTTTAAGTTATCCTTGCTTCATTCATTGTAACATCGCCGGAAGAAGAGATCAGTGTATCTCGAAAGCTCGCACAAATAAAAGCATTTCGTTAGCCACAGAACGGTATCATCTATTTATTTTTTGATTATATATATATATATGACTTTGTCAGGTAAGTGAATGATTAAAAACACTGCTGGGCATCTTAAGATATTCAGAGGATTACAACATACTTTTCCAGCAAGCTCAACACCCAACACATTATATATATATATATATATATATATATATATATATATATATATATATATATATATATATATATATATATATATATATATATATATATATATATATATATATATATATATATATATATATATATATATATATATATATATATATATATATATATATAATGTGTTGGGTGTTGAGCTTGCTGGAAAAGTATGTTGTAATCCTCTGAATATCTTAAGATGCCCAGCAGTGTTTTTAATCATTCACTTACCTGACAAAGTCATTTAACACTTGTATCTAGCTAAAAATAAAGTCTCTAACACAATCAATGCAGGGAATGATCGAGCCTTGCTTCCAACATACAAGACACTCCCAAGGGGTCACACTTGTCAGTGAACAGATGGTAATTTTATAAGTTAGAAGTAATAACTGTCAACACTATGCTATTCGTAGTCCTGAATTTTGCATCGAAAAAGATAAGACCATATATCCCAAAATGCTGACCAGTGACAGGCAACAAGAAAGACGTATACAACATTTACAGAGTCCTTGGAGTTTGTTGTTATGTTTGACAACTGTAACTGTTTTAGCACCTGGTGCAATTCATTCCAACCTAACAGACTCAGGGTGGTATCTGTTATAAAAACTCGTTCACAGTAAGAGGTGCCAGAATTGTATTGCAGGACAACTGTGACTTCATGTAGTAGGAAAAAACATATTAATGTGTACTAATATATATTGCCTGCTCACCTTCTTCATTAAAGGCCATTAAAAAGCCTGCAGCATTCACTGCAAGAGAATCTCTAGTCCAGGGAAACGTCCTGAGCTGCTGAAGAGATCACACAGGGACTATTTCTCTTTGACCCAGGAAGTTATTTTGACCGCTGTGGAGAGAAGCCTGCACTGGGACTCTTTCCCCCCCCCCTCCTAGCCGGACTGGACTGACCTCCACCTGTGAACTGTTTATCTGACTGTTGTTGGTAAGGGGCCTAGCCCCCTAACCAATAGATAGGGTGTGGTCTAGTCAGAGCTCCCTAGGGGAGTTAGCCCTGTTTTTTTGTTTTCCTTAACCCTGTTTTGCTGAGCCGTAAGCTGTGCTTTTGTTGTTTAAACCCATCGGCTAATAAAAGGGAAAGAGGAGGTGATATGGTTAAAAACCTGGATTGTAGAGAATCTTATTGGATTTTCATGTTAAAGACAAGATTTCCAGACGGGATTAATATAGAGTGGAATATTAATCATTTCCTGACATGAATCCTATTGTTTAGAAGTTACATAAGTTCTCTAAAACATTTGAGCTACATTTCTCTTAATATCGGTTATGATATACAGAAAAATATTTTAGTGTATAGATATCAGGAAGCAATGTCTGATTATCATGGCTGTTTTTGCCTTGTTATCATGTACATTATTTGATCCATGTATTGTTATGAGATTATATGATCTAAATGGATATATTTTCAAGCATTAAGCCCTGTTTTGAACCCTTTGGGTATCCCAACTTGTTATACCTATGGTCTCACCTAATCAGTTGACCTTCACTCATATTTCAACAATCATTATGATAAGTATATTTGTAATTATATGAGTTAGATTGTCTGGATACACTGTACTGTAAGACTTATTTTGTAATTTTTGATTATAGGAATCCGATATTTAATGTTCTCACTGCATTTATCTATGGAGTATTCAATAGCATTTTTTGTAGTAATTATGATCATCATATCTCTATTGGATAAAGTTCACACATTTTTTCAAAGATGATGATCTAGTTATTATTGTGACCTCTGTAAATTCCAGAGGGTTGTACACTTGTTTTTACATTGGTATAGGAATATACTTTTTAATTATATTTCTCATTGATTGAGTAACTGTTTCACTGTATGTATCATTATATTTTTTGTATTGTTGTCACTGACTGCTAAATATTAGCTCTCCCTCGGTCTCTGTATATATGTTCTTTAAATCTTGGGCATTGCATACTTGACATTGCGTGCGTTGTTTCCTCTGATTGCCTTGCGCATTGTGTGGATGCGCGCGCATGTTATTATTATGTGAGCTCGTGGTAATGTTTACCTTCATTCACACATGCGTGTACTATGGGGACGGAGGGGAGCTGACTTTCAGCTCTAGCCTCGTTCACTCGCGCATGTGCGGACCGACGGGATGGGGGTGCCTTGCATTACTGTGGTTCGGCTCGTCATAGCCCACAGGTGGGTGTGACTCCCTGGGAGTGTTGATTGGTTGTGCCATAGGGTGGGGGCTCCTCCTGGACCTGGTGGTGCGGCGCATGCGCGAGATGACCGATTTTTATTGGTTAGCTTAGATTAGTGACGTCATTCGTTTGGCGCCAAAAACGGCAGTCAGCTGTATTTAAATGCTCTGTATATCGTGTCAGGCACTTCTTGATAAAGTGCATAACCTGCACGAAACGCGTAGAAGGCTTACAACCCTCTATTTTATGGCTTGTCATTAAAGAGTTTATTTTGCCAGACCTGCTCTCTCTCAACTCTTTGCTGTGCGCTGCACACATACTGCATTTGGCATCGGCTAATAAAAGCCTGTTTTCTTTTTAAAGCGTCTCCTATTCTAAAAACCTCTGCACACATCTCCTACAGTTCCCAAACACTCCACCTCCCTGCACAACCCAGATTCCTTTGTGTGCAGGCTGGATAAGTGAATTACCAGCCTCACACACAAAAGGAGACAAAGACATACATGCATCACACAAAATAAAGGTTTACAAACACACTGTAAAATACATGTTGAACATTTTTGCCATAGTAGAAAAAAAAGAGGGGGAAAAAAATCTGCGACGCACCCCCAATCCAAATAACGAGGAAGAGGGTAATTCCAAAAGTAAAAAAGTTTATTGGGCCAACAGCAGGAAGACCAACATGTTTCGTGCAGGCTGCGCTTTCTCAAGGACCTTTGTCCTTATTTGGATTGGTGGTGCATCGCAGTTTTTGCATCGCAGAACCTGTTCCTGTCCGGATTGAAATAGGAGGACAAGGATTCATTTCTCACAGAGCAACCGTGAGTCACCTGGTGCAGTTAATTTTGGGGAAATTATGTCAAAATAAGAATGCTGGGCTTTATTTATTTCAAGTTCCTGGACGTTGCTAGCCAGAGTGAGGCCAGGTAGGCGCCATCTTATTATTACCAATCATTATTGGATCCCCTCAGACTGACACCCAACCACACCTGTGATATATGATATTTCATTGGACTGAATCAGGTATCTCCTTAGAATCACAGTGCCTGTATGAGTGCATCAGTGTAGATGATGCTGCAAGATGGCGTTGTGTTCCACGAAGCGATTGCGTGTCACCAACCCCACCTGTTTGAATTTGCATGTTTGCAATTGGTATGCACACGGTTAGTTTGATTTATTTTTGATTGGTTTGGGTATATATGTTTGTTCACTGGCACTCTTTCAATGCACATCCCTGAGGAAGGTCACGTGTAGCTGACCGAAACGTCGGATGTAGTGCCTTGGTTTTTTGTTACCTCAATATATTGTTATTTCAACTTGGCTGTGTGCTGTCTCTTCTTTCCGGATGAAGATCTGGTAATATCTGCTGTTTCAATATCGCATATGGGATAAGCATCAGCTTTTCATTGTTTACAGAGTGCCTGCTGCCTTGTTTCACATATATATATATTAGGTGCGCAACAATATCAAAATATGTAATTAAATAAAGACCATTAAATGATGCCTCAAAATTCCTAACCTCACACTAAGGTCAACACATATAAAAACAGAATAATTGAATAAAGGGCGCAGATCAGTGGATCAGTAAATAATTAAATACAAATATACAATGTGTCATTGGAAGGTGTCCAAGGTGGTAACAAAGTCCCAACTTCTTTCAATCCTAAAGAGAATGAAAAAGGAGCCACAATGGTGAAGTACTAAAAGGCAACTTTATACGCAAATAGAAAATTGGCTACTTACAATGTATTTTTAGTTAAACCCTTTGGCCAAAGCTTCGGAAGCCTGCATACCAAACGTCAAGGTAAGCCAAAAATGCAGGTCCTAACACTAAAACTGTGAACCCTTCCTGTTACCTCTGTATGAAGGGAAGGAACTGGTTTACCTTGATGTTTGGTATGCAGGCTTACGACGCTTTGGCCAAAGGGTTTAACTAAAAAACCAAGTAATTAATATTATTATTCAAGTATTTCAACTTTATACTCATTACCATATATGTTTTGTCAATTTGATGTAGCATTGGGCACCCCTGTCTTCTGTTGTCTACTTACAATGTAGCAGATAAAATAGGGCAGTGTGGATGTATGTCACTGCATAAACAATCGGAAAGCAAATCGGCGTCTCCCTCTCTGCTTAGAATCCTCCGTCATCCAGGCTGTTACTCCTGCAGTGGAATCTCATGTTGATCAGCTTGGTTGCTGCTTCAGCAGTAAGATCTTGCGATCTTTAGCCCTTGTCATGTGGCTGTGACGTCAGACGTCGGAATTGGAATCAGTCTGCTATTAGACTCAAATGACTCCACTGTCCTATGGTCTTTCTAGCCGGGTTCCCGATCAGAGAGTACAATTTGCAGAATAGTAGCACGTTTAGATAAATGCACAATATAGAAACCCTACGCGTTTGATTCCTAGCGTCAGAACTTCGTCAGGGGTTATGGCAAACTTAAACATTTGGGCTACTGCCTCTTTAAGGCAAAACCAAACCATAAAAGAAACACATATTCCCTTTAGGGAAACTAGCTATATGCTCTGACCCTCTCTAACTGGGCTGCCAGCTAAGCTGGTTACCAACCCCAAAACATATGCAACAATAGCAGGGAACAATATAAAGTCTTATCTGACTGTGTTCTGGTCCGGCATCTCCAATTTCTCCAGATGCAGGTATTGAAGTCATGCTGCTCCCAGGAAAGTCTTTGCCCTATCTGTGCAGGCTTCTCTGCTGCGTGGGTCTTTGGGTTTTCTACTGTTTCCTGGTAAAACCCTCTGGTGAACAAGCCCGGATCCCTGTGGGCGGGATCTCTGTTGTCTGTGTTCATCTAACAGACTCTAACAGAGATTTTGAAAAAGCAGCTATTTCCTGCGTTTTACACCCTGCTCAATCAGGCATTTCACACAACACATGCATGAAACCCGACACCAGTGTAGTTTCCTGCCCTGTAAATGAGTTTAACACCTTGACTCCCTTACACCTAAGCATCAATCTTGACCAGTAGGGGCAACTAACGGGCTTAACCATTAATGTGCTGGCAAGGCCATTAGTCACAGACATTAGTTCCTGCGCTATGTAAGCTGCTGAATATTTCTCTTTTTTTTACTATTCATGACTTTACACATGTGGCATATTAGTCATCTTTTTTCTAGAGAACCAAGATTTTTTTTTAGATTTTCACAAAAGGCAATTAATCAGCATAGGTTAGAGCAAAACTCTGACCGATGGATTCTAGCAGGCCAAGAAACACAGCTCATCCAGTATTTTTCCATGGCTGACGAAGCATTTCTTTTGGATCTTATTGTGTGTAAGAGTCTGAATGTTTTGTAATTATTATTGACATGATCCTATATACTGTATACAAAGATTACAGTGGAATACAAAGGAGCCTGGTGGTGTGCATGTACAATATATGAGATGATAGGGTAACCCAGTGAGGAGTAACAGAGTGTATGTTGTCCAATAGAGAATGAAACTAGAGAGTGTTGTAATGTTGCATAAGAATACACGGTATGATGTGTTTTTCAGTTTATATACTCCTACTAACCCCGAAAGCTAGATTTTGATTTTGGGAGCTTTTAATGTTGATGCTGGTGGTCTCCATTAGTATTGCTGCCTGTTACACTGCAAGATAGAAACATGCTTATGCTTACCAAAAAACAACCACAGGACTCTGTGCAATACCTTAACGCAGGTGGCCCTTCAGGTCAGTGGTGTCCGGGTAGGTGTCTGCTTGAGGGTCCAGGCACAGAGGTCTGGTCCCCTTGTGTCTTGCTCCCATAGCACAGCCTTCCTTTTCCTTATGTCAACTCTATTGTGAGCTAAGGAATCTCTTTCCTGTGTCTCGCATGGCACTCTTTCACAGAGCTCTCATTAGGCAGGTGGAAACGAGTTAATTGAGTGGCTGCTCTAGCTCTCTGCTAGATTCGCAGAGCTCTGAGGCTGCTTTATTTAAACAGGGATAAGTCCCTGTTACAAAGACTAAAAACATAACTTTAAATTCCGTCTTTGAATTTTGTCCATGTCCATGAGGACATTGAAGTTGGTCAGGGAGCAGGCCTATATCCCTATACAGTAAATATGTTCCAAATAAAACAGGTCACTTTAGATCCACAAACCTGTACTTGTTATAGGATATGGGTTAATCTCTAAACGTACCAAGTTCTGAAAGTAAGAGAATTGTATCCTAAAGCCCATTGGTGCCACTTTACTTCAATATATACAGTATACAGCTATAGTTTTAAAGTGATTTTATCCCTAGTACAGGTCATCATAAACCGTAATCAGACAGTATTTGTTTGACTGACAGGTAGGCAGGATCCTATGTAGCCATTGTGATGTCATATAAAGCTGATAACATAGCAACATGATGTCAACATGAGCTGAAGCACTTGTGATCTAGCAAAACCTAATTAAATAAACAATTATACTATAAGGCAGGAACAAAGAGTGCCTTTTCCAGGATTTATTTATTTATAAAATATTTTACCAGGAAGTAATACATTGAGAGTTGCCTCTCGTTTTCAAGTATGTCCTGGGCACAGAGTAAAACAAATAATACATGGTTACAAATACAGTTACATAAATGAACAAGGTATACATTATATACAAGACATTGCGTGCACAGTTAAAGAAAATATATATTATGGGCGTATGAAACAGTTACAGACCAGATTAAAATGTGAGACAGCCTTAGATTTGAAAGAACTTAAGCTGGTGGTGGATATGAGAGTCTCTGGTAGGTTGTTCCAGTTTTGGGGTGCACGGTAAGAGAAGGAGGAACGTCCGGATACTTTGTTGAGCCTTGGGACCATGAATAGTCTTTTGGAGTCTGATCTCAGGTGATAGGTGCTGCATGTGGTAGGGGCGAGGAGCTTGTTCAGGTAGCTGGGTAGCTTGCCCAGAAAGTATTTGAGGGTGAGACAGGAAAGGTGAACTTTGCGCCTAGACTCTAGTGATGATCAATCTAGTTCTTTGAGCATTTCGCAGTGATGTGTGTTGTAGTTGCATTGGAGAACAAAACGACAAATTGAATTGTAGAGGGTGTCAAGTTTGCTAAGGTGGGTTTGAGGAGCCGAGCCATAAACTATGTCTCCATAGTCAATAATTGGCATTAGCATCTGCTGTGCAATACGCTCTCTGACCAGGAGACTTAGGGAGGATTTGTTCCTGTAAAGTACCCCTAGTTTGGCATAGGTCTTGGTTGTCAGGGTATCAATGTGCATCCCGAATGTTAAGTGGGAGTCAAACCATAAGCCCAGGTATTTAAAACTAGGGACAGGTGTTAGGGTGGTGTTAGCGTTGGTTCTAATCAGGAGCTCAGTCACTGGAAGCTTTAAAAATTTAGTCTTGGTCCCAAATACCATTGTTACAGTCTTGTCAGTGTTTAAAAACAGTTTGTTTTGGGAAATCCAGTTTTCGAGTCTCAAAAAGTCAGACTGAAGTGTGTGTTGAAGGTCAGAGAGGCTATGGCTGTGTGCATATAGGATTGTGTCATCTGCATACATGTGTATTGAGGCTTCCTTACAAGCTGTGGGAAGATCATTAAGGAACACTGAGAAGAGTAGGGGCCCCAGAACAGAGCCTTGCGGGACACCACAGGTGATATCCAGGGGGTTGGAGTTAGAGCCTGAGATGGACACATGTTGGGATCTTCCTGATAGGTAGGACTGAAACCAGTTTAAAGCATGTTTCCCTATTCCAGAGCTCTGGAGTTTGTTAAGCAGGATAACATGATCAACTGTGTCAAAAGCCTTTGCAAAATCTAGGAATACTGCACCAGTGAGTTGTCCCCGTTCCATTCCACACTGGATTTCATTGCAAACTTTTAGCAGGGTAGTTACGGTGGAGTGTTTGGGACGAAACCCAGACTGGAATTGGCTAGGGAAATTTGTCTTGGTGTAGAAATCGCTTAATTGGGAGTGGACACATTTTTCCATAACTTTGGATAGAATTGGGAGAAGTGAGATTGGCCTGTAGTTTGAGACAGTGTTTTTGTCCCCACTTTAGAAGATTGGGACAACTCTGGCAGTTTTCCAGGTCTTCGGGATATGGCCTGCAGACAGGATAGCGTTGACTATGGACGCAATTGGTTTGGCAATGGCTGGGGCACCAAGTCGTAGGAACCTAGATTGTAGTAAGTCGGGTCCACATTGGCTGCTTAGTTTTAGTTTGAGGAGCGCTTGTGTAATCTCCTCTTCAGATACTGGGCTAAATTGAAAATTGTGGGCAGTGTTGGGAGGGGGTGGGACTGTAGGGATACTCCCAGGATGAGATTCATGTTTGGGGATTGTGCTGCGTTTCGCTAATAAGTTAGTGGCACACCCCACAAAGTAATCATTGAATGCATTTGCAATGTCAGTGGGGTTTGTCAGAGTAATATCCCCCTTAGTGATATTACTTGGTTGTTGATGGTTAGGAGGCTGGAATATATTGTTGATAACCTTCCAGAAGTTAGCTGGGTTTGATGTATTTTGGTGGAGATTGTCAGAGTAATATTGTGCTTTTGCATGCCTTGTTTGCCTTGTGCACATGTTCCGCATGCATCTGTAGTGATTGAGATCCTTGGTAGTGCCAGTTACTTTGTAGCTTTTCCACAAGGCATCCCTGAACTGGTAGAGTGCTATAAGGTCAGTTGTAACCCATGGAAGGTGGGCCCCCCATACCCTTATTTTGCATAGTGGAGCATGGGTATCGCAGAGTTTTAAGAACTTGGATTGGAAATAGTCGAGCGCAGAATCGGGGTCGGGAATTAAATCGAATCTGTGCCATGGGCAGTTGGTAAGGTCATCCAGAAACTGCTGTGGGTTAAAGTTTTTAAATGTTCTAGTGAGGAGAACTTTAGGGCTTGATTGGGGCGGTTTAATTTTCCTTACACAGTACACTATTGCATGGTCACTGAAAATGTCAGGAAGGATGCCAGAGAATTGGATTCTGCTGGGGTTTGAGGAGAGAATCCAGTCTAGCAAGGAATGGTTATGCGATTTCAGGTTTATCCGTGTGGGTTGGGAAATGAGTTGTGATAGGTTAAGTGACTTGAGTTGTATCTGGATTTTGTGGTTTTTAGGGTCAAGCCAATTGAAGTTGAAATCCCCAAGAACTAGCAGCTCACTCTTCTCATTCAGAGAGGAAATGGAGCCAAGAAATTGGGTGATACCAGTCAGGGATTGTAGAGGGGCTTTAGGGGGGCAGTAGATGCCAGCGAGCAAGATGGGCTTAGAAAAGGGGAGGCAGATTTTGCCAACTAGAGTTTCAAAAGAGGGTGGGCTTGGTGGGCAATTTAACAGTGTAAATTGTAAGGTGTCTGCAATATAAAATAACACCCCTCCTCCTCTCTTTGACCTATCTCTCCTAAAAATGGAGTATCCCTGAATGGCAATATGTGCATCAGGAGTTTTAGGGGTTAGCCATGTTTCTGTAAGAACGATGGCTTTGGGTTTATGCATAAGGCTCCATGCCCTTAGTTCGTCCAGTTTGGGCAGCAGGCTCCGGATGTTTATATGGGCGACAGATAGCCCTTTTTTGAATTTAAAGGTGGAATTCTCAGGGGCATGGGACAGAGCTGAAATGGGAGGACCTGGGTTAGGTTCAATATCACCTGCTAAAGAGAGTAATAGTATGAGTACACATTTGGTTAGTTGTTTGCAAGTTGTAGATTTGTGGTGTTTGCCATTAGAGTGAGCAGTGGTTGGTGTGCTGGTTTTTAGAGTTCTCCACCAACATTCCATAGATAATGAAAGGCTTTTGAGTAGTCCAGGGTGTATGGTGATGTTGGGTGTGGGCCAGGATGGAGGAGTTTGTAGTGGGTAGAGGGAGTAACATCTCCATGAGGCCAGGAGAAAGAAAAAAGTTAAAATACATAGCAGGTTCATTATGCCAGAGGTAGGCAGTGCTGCAAGGAGCTGTTGTGAGCAGAGTGAGTGTGAGCAGACTAACAGCAGGTGTGTGCCTGTTCCTTGTCAAATGTTTAGCTGTATTGCAATGCTAGAGTCAGTTCAGGGTTTCAGTGTATTGTGCAGTCAGTTTTGGGAGAGACTGCAGTAAATAAGTTGTAAAGGGGTGGGAGGTTGAAATAGGCAGGTTAGCAAGCTTGGGATCATAGTGTGATCTGAATAGGTTACCGTTTGTTGTCTTGAGTAAAAGAGTTTGCAGAAAGAAGCAGTCCCCAGTCACCTCTAGTCAAACTGTATTCTAACTGTATTTCTCACTTAAAAACCTCACTTTAATTGCCTCTGTCTAATGCCTAATGCAGTTCCTGCCCAATGCAGCAAAGGTGTTGGTATTATACAGAAAAAACAGTCACATGACCCTCCCCCTCCCCAATCAGTCAGCTTGTTCCATTTGGTCAATTAACAGCACAGAGTTAAGAGGAAAAAAAAAAACACTTTTTACATTCAAACATACTAACTTATATCAATTCTACAAGGCCACAGTCAGGCTTTTACACAGGATTTGCACAGCATCAGGAACATACTTATATCAATTCTACAAGGCCAGGATGTATTTTTGTCAACCTATGCAAGTCTTTATTTTAGTAGAGGAGGTCTTGTCCGAACGAGTATTGAAAATGTGAGTTTTACGCCCAAAGTTACCTGTTCATGATCTAGTCACCTTAACTTTCTGTGACTCTAGTCCAAAATTAGATTGCAAACAATTTGGGAGCAGGGTTCAAGTCCTGTAGATAAAAGTGCTGTGCATACTTCCAGCAGTATATAAGAATAAACTATTATCAGTTATTTTAAAGGTTGATTATATATCCAGTGCATTAACTGCCAAACCTATGTCATTTTACTTTTCAAACACTAAGCATCTATATAAACAAACTATAGATATTTCAGTCACAATTGACAGTAAATTGAATAAATGTAAACTCCATAAGTGAAAGTCTCAGGCCACCAATGCTGATAATGAGTAAAATTGTCTTCTAACGAGCGAAACTCACTACAAATTAATGTGACTTTACAGGCCTCTCCCTATGCTTAACATCTGGGTTTTTTGAGTGGACAATCATTAAGATATCACCTTGTGAAAAGGTAATCTCAATTAACATTGTCTAATTAAAAGATTGAGTTACTCCTCATTACTGACATTTTCTGACCTAGCCCAACAGCCCAAACATGTACACATACATCCCAGCCATTAGAAAACATTAAGTAGGTACTTAAATACAAGATACAAATTTGTGTCCCCCATTAAAAAGTAGGTAACCCGTTCCATAAACTCAACTTAAGTTTAAAGAGGCTTAAAAAGTTAGAAGAATTAAGCCTGTATTGTAATAAATACAATAAGGATTGAAAAGATTCAGAAGTACATCAATGTGTCTCAGTCAGGTTGTGGAGGTACATATATACTATATATGAGTTCACTAAGTATTTCACTTTTTTTTTTCATTTGGGTTTGTTTAACAGGTTGCAATAACTTTTAAGGGATTATAATTATAAGAGTTCTTATAAATATAATTTCACCTCCACGTGCGTATATATGAAGAATTATGTGGTTGATTTAAAGATATCATAGTTTAACAACAAATCTACACTTCTCCAGGAGCAATACGGCCACTCGAACCCTACACAGCTACAAATGTATTTTAAGAAGATGTTTCCCTAACGCCCCATACTGCTATAATATGCAACATATGCAACTACCTCTATTTAGAGTAGGAGATTTTTCTTATTTGGATGATCAGTATGTCACCTGATATGCATTGCAAGAAACCAGGATAATAAGGATATTTTCACAATTAAGGCCAAACAATGACTACAGTCACATAGTTATGATTTTATTGATACAAGATTCTCAGATTGTACTGCTGCTATAATACACAACAATGTGTATTTTATTTCCAGTGAAAAGCATCCAAAAATCAAACAGGTCAACAAGAAAATACCTTGAAACGATTATACAGCCAATACAGGGCACTAGCTGGTCCTATAGCTAGGTTGACTGGCACACTCCATGCTTCTCCTGTCAGATGCCTGCCTAGTACACAGGATCAGAGATTAGACCTATTAATCACTTGCTTCTCTTAGATAACCATTGATGGCTTAATTTACGCAGGGCATCCCAGAAATAGAAATCTGACCAAAGGAATGAAGGAATGGGATGCGTTTTCTATAGCTGTATGACATCAGAGGGTTCTATCTGTGAAGGAACCAGAACTGACCAACGTGCACATAAATATGTGGGAAAGTTTTGAGAACCTGGCAAAATGTAACCTTTTTTCAGCCACGCAGAGTTTGCAAGGGAGTTTGCCAAGCCTTTTCATCCAGACCCTGAAAAGGACAACTTGCCCTCCTCAACAGCAAAAGCCCTATTTCCGGGTATGGAATACCTTTAGGCTTGGCAAAACTGCAAATTCTGTGCGGAAATGTGAGATCTAGCTCAATTTCAAGCAATGGGAAGTTTCAAAATGTTGGTGAAATTTGCAAAAATACGTTAAAAAAATGACCTAACCCCTTTTGGACACAGTCACACATCTCTACTTGCAACATGTGTGGAATACAAGTGTACATGTGTTTAGCTTCTTAGCTTCTTGGTCTGCTCACCTAAGACCTAAATGACAATCCCATTTCAACACAATATGATGTGTGCAGAATCAGTATACAAACAGTAGACATAACTGCACTTTACTACAAGGCACACAATGAACCCCAAGTCTATAAACCTATTTTTAGTTTAAATAATGAGTTGTTTCGATGATAGAATTATCTCACAGAGCCTCCTTTAAGTTTTTTTCCTTTTCATACTGAAATGGTTCAGCACACGAGCGCCAAGAAGACACTTCAATAGGTCTGACATTTATTCACTCACATAAGCATCATTGTGCTTTACAGCAATTTTATTTACAGCATTCAATATAAAGGGATAATATTTTGTCATTAACATTGGTGCTTTTCATATGACATATAGGAATAATAACAATATTTCCTAACACAGGATACATAATTGAAACAATAAGGGACCTTATTCTATATGCTGAGAAGACATCTTAGAGCGCTGCAGAGGAGATCAGATACATTAATCTGGAAGGGACTATAATCTCCATCACAGAGAACATTACTTCACAAGATATTTAAAAGGAACCTAGATTGGGAAAAAGAAAGATACAGTAACACTGTCAAACAATTATGAAACATACCTTACATTTATACAACGCTTAGAATGGGTGGGCGAGCTTTGACTTTACTGAGTTGTTTAACTTTATTGCAAACCCAATTTACATTGCAGAGCAAGACTACACATTCAAAGCAGCAGCATCACCAATTAAATATTTGCAGTCTGCTACCTCAAAAATCAAACAGTGGGGTAGATCCACAGATGGTCGCTATTTTAGTGCAAATAACATAACGATCTCCTAATAGGTAATGGACCTTAATTTCATCCTTATTAACAGGTATTTTCAAACCAAATGATGCGCAAAAGTAAGGTTTGCATGGACGGGGATTACCGTAGCCTAAAAATATACACTACACATGCGCAGTGGGGAAGAACATTCTTTAGGGCTCGTTAGATGGTGTGGCGTTACGAATTAGCGTGACCTTAATCCCGCTCATGAGTATGTTACAATTTTAAATAGAAACACTTGCCTAACAGCAAACCCCAGCCATTTCCGACTGCCAAATAGTAGGGATGGCTGCTCAAGCATCTACCTCCACTGCTAGAGCAACTCCTGCTTCTGCTGTAGACAGAATAAGGAGTCAGACATTTTATGACGAGGAGGGGTGGTTGCTAACCATCCCAAATTAATGTGTGTGCTTCATAAAAAAACAACCACCACTGGGAAGTAGCAAATTTTGAAGAGAATCCTGGATCGAATTTATTCTCTGGGCAATACTTTCCGCACCATAGATATGCTTAAAAAGCAAAGGGAGGACAGTAAAGCCAAAGTTTAAAAAAATTTGCTGACCATGCTTCTGAAGCCAAGAGGACAGGAGGTGGCCCACATGAGCCTCTGCACCTGACAAGGATGGAGGAGCTGCCCAGCTATGTGATTGCCCGCTCCCAGATCGTGGGACTACCTGGCCTGGTAGACTACGCAGATCATGAGAGACCTGGTAAGGTAGATTACAGTACAATATAATACAGTACATATCAATATCATGTATAAATGTCTCTTTAAATACAACCTAGAATTGCAGTGCACTCACACATAGAGGTGAGGCTAAATAACTAACGTTAGCTAAATAACGTTAGCTAAATAACGTGTGTTACGTGTACCCACATAAGACCCGTGTACCTCAAATCAAGGTCCAGGATAAATGCATTACAGACTTATAATGTTAGCCTTAGCAATCATGGTAGAAATAATCACTTTTAAAGTACTTTATTTCACTTATTGTATTTGCCTGGTATGTTATAGCAAAAACAAAAGGCTTATAAACTATACCGTGCCTCAGCTGTCATTCATGTGAATGGGAGCAAAGCCTTCTATATATTGTACTGCTAAAATGTTTTACAATTGAAAAGACATGTTTATGACTGGAAAAAAATCAATCCTAATGTGCTTACATGTACTCAAGTTTAGTATAAATGCCTTTGATGATATGATGTATTTTTTTCAGGGCCACCTTTCAGACAGCAGACACAATTGCCTGACTGGTTGCATCAGGGGCTCAAGAGTCACCGGTTGAGGAGGAGGATACGGCTGGAGAGGCCGAGGTTAAAGAGGAGGCGGAGGAGCACCCATTCATCCTTCTCCTCACAGAGTTAAGTGAGGAGCCTGAGGAGCCAGGTGAAGCTCAGGCTGACCTCACAACTGCTTCACAGCCTTCAGACCGGCTGCTCCATAGCCAACACACCGACTGCTCCATAGCCAACACACCGACTGCTCCATAGCCAACACACCAGGCTGTTCCCCAGCCAACACACCGGGCTGTTCCCCAGCCAACACAATGGGCTGTTCCCCAGCCAACACACTGGGCTGTTCCCCAGCCAACACACCGGGCTGTTCCCCAGCCAACACACTGGGTTGTTCCCCAGCCAACACACCGGGCTGTTCCCCAGCCAACACACCGGGCTGTTCCCCAGCCAACACACCGGGCTGTTCCCCAGCCAACACACTGGGTTGTTCCCCAGCCAACACACCGGGCTGTTCCCCAGCCAACACACCGGGCTGTTCCCCAGCCAACACACCGGGCTGTTCCCCAGCCAACACACTGGGCTGTTCCCCAGCCAACACACCGGGCTGTTCCCCAGCCAACACACTGGGCTGTTCCCCAGCCAACACACTGGGTTGTTCCCCAGCCAACACACTGGGCTGTTCCCCAGCCAACACAATGGGCTGTTCCCCAGCCAACACACCGGGCTGTTCCCCAGCCAACACACCGGGTTGTTCCCCAGCCAACACACCGGGCTGTTCCCCAGCCAACACACTGGGCTGTTCCCCAGCCAACACACTGGGTTGTTCCCCAGCCAACACACTGGGTTGTTCCCCAGCCAACACACTGGGTTGTTCCCCAGCCAACACACTGGGCTGTTCCCCAGCCAACACACTGGGTTGTTCCCCAGCCAACACACTGGGCTGTTCCCCAGCCAACACAATGGGCTGTTCCCCAGCCAACACACCGGGCTGTTCCCCAGCCAACACACCGGGCTGTTCCCCAGCCAACACACCGGGTTGTTCCCCAGCCAACACACTGGGCTGTTCCCCAGCCAACACACCGGGCTGTTCCCCAGCCAACACACTGGGCTGTTCCCCAGCCAACAAACCGGGCTGTTCCCCAGCCAACACACCGGGCTGTTCCCCAGCCAACACACTGGGCTGTTCCCCAGCCAACACACTGGGCTGTTCCCCAGCCAACACACTGGGTTGTTCCCCAGCCAACACACTGGGTTGTTCCCCAGCCAACACACCGGGCTGTTCCCCAGCCAACACACTGGGCTGTTCCCCAGCCAACACACCGGGCTGTTCCCCAGCCAACACACCGGGCTGTTCCCCAGCCAACACACCGGGCTGTTCCCCAGCCAACACACCGGGCTGTTCCCCAGCCAACACACCGGGCTGTTCCCCAGCCAACACACTGGGCTGTTCCCCAGCCAACACACCGGGCTGTTCCCCAGCCAACACACCGGGCTGTTCCCCAGCCAACACACCGGGCTGCTCCCCAGCCAACACACCGGGCTGTTCCCCAGCCAACACACCGGGCTGTTCCCCAGCCAACACACCGGGCTGTTCCCCAGCCAACACACCGGGCTGTTCCCCAGCCAACACACTGGGTTGTTCCCCAGCCAACACACCGGGCTGCTCCCCAGCCAACACACCGGGCTGCTCCCCAGCCAACACACCGGGCTGCTCCCCAGCCAACACACCGGGCTGTTCCCCAGCCAACACACCGGGCTGTTCCCCAGCCAACACACCGGGCTGTTCCCCAGCCAACACACCGGGCTGTTCCCCAGCCAACACACCGGGCTGTTCCCCAGCCAACACACTGGGCTGTTCCCCAGCCAACACACCGGGCTGTTCCCCAGCCAACACACTGGGCTGTTCCCCAGCCAACACACTGGGCTGTTCCCCAGCCAACACACCGGGCTGTTCCCCAGCCAACACACTGGGTTGTTCCCCAGCCAACACACCGGGCTGTTCCCCAGCCAACACAATGGGCTGTTCCCCAGCCAACACAATGGGCTGTTCCCCAGCCAACACACCGGGCTGTTCCCCAGCCAACACACCGGGCTGCTCCCCAGCCAACACACCGGGCTGTTCCCCAGCCAACACACCGGGCTGTTCCCCAGCCAACACACCGGGCTGTTCCCCAGCCAACACACCGGGCTGTTCCCCAGTCAATACACTGGGTTGTTCCCCAGCCAACACACCGGGCTGCTCCCCAGCCAACACACCGGGCTGTTCCCCAGCCAACACACCGGGCTGTTCCCCAGCCAACACACTGGGTTGTTCCCCAGTCAACACACCGGGCTGTTCCCCAGCCAACACACTGGGTTGTTCCCCAGCCAACACACTGGGTTGTTCCCCAGTCAACACACCGGGCTGTTCCCCAGCCAACACACTGGGTTGTTCCCCAGCCAACACACTGGGCTGTTCCCCAGCCAACACACTGGGCTGTTCCCCAGCCAACACACTGGGTTGTTCCCCAGCCAACACACTGGGCTGTTCCCCAGCCAACACACTGGGTTGTTCCCCAGCCAACACACTGGGTTGTTCCCCAGCCAACACACTGGGTTGTTCCCCAGCCAACACACTGGGCTGTTCCCCAGCCAACACACTGGGCTGTTCCCCAGCCAACACACCGGGCTGTTCCCCAGCCAACACACCGGGCTGTTCCCCAGCCAACACACCGGCTGTTCCCCAGCCAACACACTGGGCTGTTCCCCAGCCAACACAATGGGCTGTTCCCCAGCCAACACACCGGGCTGTTCACCAGCCAACACACCGGGCTGTTCCCCAGTCAACACACTGGGCTGTTCCCCAGCCAACACACCGGGCTGTTCCCCAGTCAATACACTGGGTTGTTCCCCAGCCAACACACCGGGCTGTTCCCCAGTCAACACACTGGGCTGTTCCCCAGCCAACACACCGGGCTGTTCCCCAGCCAACACACCGGCTGTTCCCCAGCCAACACACCGGGCTGTTCCCCAGCCAACACACCGGGCTGTTCCCCAGTCAATACACCGGGCTGTTCCCCAGCCAACACACTGGGCTGCTCCCCAGCCAACACACCGGGCTGCTCCCCAGCCAACACACCGGGCTGTTCCCCAGCCAACACACCGGGCTGTTCCCCAGCCAACACACCGGGCTGTTCCCCAGCCAACACACTGGGCTGTTCCCCAGCCAACACACCGGGCTGTTCCCCAGCCAACACACCGGGCTTTCCCCAGCCAACACACCGGGCTGTTCCCCAGCCAACACACCGGGCTGTTCCCCAGCCAACACACTGGGCTGTTCCCCAGCCAACACAATGGGCTGTTCCCCAGCCAACACACCGGGCTGCTCCCCAGCCAACACACCGGGCTGCTCCCCAGCCAACACACTGGGTTGTTCCCCAGTCAACACACCGGGCTGTTCCCCAGCCAACACACTGGGTTGTTCCCCAGCCAACACACTGGGCTGTTCCCCAGCCAACACACTGGGCTGTTCCCCAGCCAACACACTGGGTTGTTCCCCAGCCAACACACTGGGCTGTTCCCCAGCCAACACACTGGGTTGTTCCCCAGCCAACACACTGGGCTGTTCCCCAGCCAACACAATGGGCTGTTCCCCAGCCAACACACTGGGCTGTTCCCCAGCCAACACACTGGGCTGTTCCCCAGCCAACACACCGGGCTGTTCCCCAGCCAACACACCGGGCTGTTCCCCAGCCAACACACCGGGCTGTTCCCCAGCCAACACACCGGGCTGTTCCCCAGCCAACACACCGGGCTGTTCCCCAGCCAACACACCGGGCTGTTCCCCAGCCAACACACCGGGCTGTTCCCCAGCCAACACACTGGGCTGTTCCCCAGCCAACACAATGGGCTGTTCCCCAGCCAACACACCGGGCTGTTCCCCAGTCAATACACTGGGTTGTTCCCCAGCCAACACACCGGGCTGTTCCCCAGTCAACACACTGGGCTGTTCCCCAGCCAACACACCGGGCTGTTCCCCAGCCAACACACCGGGCTGTTCCCCAGCCAACACACCGGGCTGTTCCCCAGCCAACACACCGGGCTGTTCCCCAGCCAACACACCGGGCTGTTCCCCAGCCAACACACCGGGCTGTTCCCCAGCCAACACAATGGGCTGTTCCCCAGTCAATACACCGGGCTGTTCCCCAGCCAACACACCGGGCTGCTCCCCAGCCAACACACCGGGCTGTTCCCCAGCCAACACACCGGGCTGTTCCCCAGCCAACACACCGGGCTGTTCCCCAGCCAACACACCGGGCTGTTCCCCAGCCAACACACTGGGCTGTTCCCCAGCCAACACACTGGGCTGCTCCCCAGCCAACACACCGGGCTGTTCCCCAGCCAATACACTGGGCTGCTCCCCAGCCAACACACGAGCTGCTCCCCATTAAAAAAATGCCACCCTTAAGCACTTACCTGGTGCTGCCCACCTCCTTCAGCACCGCACCATCCCGTTGCCATGGCAACATGACACCATGTGAAGTCACATTACTGGCCATGCATGCACGATTGGCAAGCGCCTATTGCGCATACACACGAGCGTCTGGAATGTGCCAATAGCTCATGCCCCCCAAATTCTGCTACCCCAAAATGTTGCCACCCTAGGTCCGGGCATATCAAGCCTACTGGGGAAATATGCCACTGGGGAGGCTATTATGTATTGGTGGTGGAGGGGTTACTGTATATTGGGGTGGGGGGGATTATTGTGTATTGAGGGTCAAGGGGCTTAGTGTATATTGGGGGAGGGGCTTAGTGAGTATTGGGGAGGGGGCTTAGTGTGTGTATTGGAGGAGAGGGGAGATTAGTGTGTGTATTGGGGAGGAGTTTATTGAGTTATATGGTGTTGGAGAAGAGAGAGAGAGCGGTGGGGATGTGCACTAGAGTGAGAGAGGTGGGGTGTGGGAGAGGATGAGAGAGGTGGGGTGTGGGAGTGAGAGGTGTGAAAGAGAAAACGAGAGAGGTGGAGGTGTGGGAGAGAGCTGTGGGTGTGGGAGAGAGAGAATGGGTGTGGGAGAGAGGTGTGGGTGTGAGATAGACAGAGGGACGTGGGGGTGTGCGAGACACAGAGGGACATGAGGGTGAGAGGGAGAGTGATAGGAGTGTGGGAGAGAGAGAGTTGGAGAGGAGGGAGTGGATGAAGGGAGCAGGGAAAGGTGGGGGAGTGAGAGAGGGAAGGTATGTGTGAGAGAGGGGGGGGGTCTCCAAAGGCCACTGACACTGGGGAGGTGGGCACAGTGGAAACTCGAGTCTTGGGCCATGGGAAAGCTGTCTGTGGCCTTGCTGGATGGATTGCTGGTTCTGAACTTTCTCCATCCTGCTTAGGGGTCTATGTCTGAACAAAGAGAAAAGTGTGGTTAGATACTGTACACTGCTCCATTTTTTGGAGCAGTGCTGTTGCATACGTAATAATAGTTTTTGCCATCTGATGCAGCATGTTAAATTTATTCCACTTCAGATGTTGAGGATGATTTTTTGAGCAAATACTGTAAAAGGCAAAAAGAATGACACAGAAATGCAGAATATGATACGTCTTTTTATAATCTGTACACCATCTAACCTACTGACACTTTCCATGGAGCAAGCAAACTGGGCAAGATTGAAGCAGAATGCTTTGATACATAGGGACAGGATGAAATGCCACTGTTTCGCTCCAAAATTGCCTTTATACATAGACCCCTATGTTTTATGTACCAGGCTGAATCTTAAGGGTAATTCTTAAAAAGTGCAACATTCAATGTTCTCAATCATGTTATCTGCGCTATGTTTGGTAACACAAACTTTGGGAACTTGTGTGAGATGTGTGGATGCACCAGTAATCTTTATCAGTATTAGGGATGTGCATTATTACGTTCATTACCTTACAATCGCACCATCAAATAATAATAATAGCATGTTCTTGTATAGCGCTGCTAGTTTTATGTAGTGCTTTACAGAGACATTTTGCAGGCACAGGTCTCTCGTGAAGCTTACAATCTATGTTTTTGGTGCCTGAGCCACAGGGAGATAAAGTGACTTGCCAAAAGAGCCGACACCAGGAATTGAACCAGGTTGCCAGTCAGTGTTGTTACTCTCTGAGCACCCTCCTTCTCAAATGAACCAACCAACAGCCTTCTTTGTTTTTGCTCCCTTTTTTAACACATTGTAATATGTCAGTGTCTAGACTACCAGACATGATCTCACTTGAACATGCGATAAGAAATATGTCAGTGTTATTTTCCAGTGTTGCACAGTAGCTGGGAGAGGGTTACATTCATAATAGAAGACAATGCCAATTCTTTTTCATGCACAAGACTTTCATAACACCATGTTTGAATTTGAATGTAAGCCCCATTATTTGTTCCTTCCAGGAGCACCGGGGTTAACCTCTTAGCAGACAGTGTCACTGGAGACCAGGCCGTTTATACCTTTTTACCAGGATCATTCATTGAGCAAACCGAGATAATGAAATAAATTGCCGTTTATTCACTTAAAATATGCAAACACACAGTGAAACACAAAATACATAAGAAAAACACATTTACTGGGGTTCTGGGCTACAAAACTAGACTTTCCTAGTTGAATTAGACGTCAAACAAAAGTCTTTGGTTGACCGGGACTCAGCCCGAAATGTCCTGGAACTCAAATCGGCATGAAGTTCCTGATGCCACAGCTCTCTTTCCTCCAGAGGTCCTGAAATCACTTCACCGGGAGTTAGCTCCAAACGTCCTGGAACTAAATTCGGCTTGCAATCCTAGCCGCGACCACTACGTTCTTTTTTCAGAACTTGGCCGCAAAAAGTGGGACTTCGAAAGCCGGCACGCTGCTATTTCTCCAAGAGCATCTTTTGGTACATTCAAATTTGCTGCTACTGTTCTGGCGCTTAGAATCTCATCACCGGGTTGGCTGAGGGATTCTTGTAGTATTTCTGAGTTCATTCATGAAATACTACAGCCAATCCTAGTGTGGGAACTTTCTCACCAACTAATCAGAGTGATGCCTGTCTTCTGAAGCCGGGCAAGCGGATCTTCTGAATCAGCCAAGGGCATGCGCAAGCATGCTACCTCTGCCACTTGGTAAGCAGAAGCCACCAGCTGATTTAGGCTCCCCACAGTCTGGTGGGGCAAATGGTAGTCCAGAGGACCTACATTCATCCCAGGACATGGGTACTAAGCCTAAACCTCCTGCCCAAGTGTTCTTCACCCCTCTAGCATCCTCTGTGGCTTTCATGTCCGATGTCTGAGTAGACACGCTGGCACCAAGCTGGTAGCCCAGTGACTCACTCAGAACATCGGTCCGGAAAGACCCAGCTCATTATACCGTGCACAAGCATATATGTATTTTAAAACACACTGTTTGATAAAATATACATTTTAGCTTTCCTGAGTTTTCTAGTTATGGGAAATAGAATAAGAAGTTGCACTTTATTCCTTACTAGCCATATTCCCCACACACTATAACTAGACTTAGCCTTTAAAACTCCTCACAACCTTATCTATAGTTGTAGCAACCCCAGAACCCCTATACTGGGTTCTGGGTGACCTGGGCATTAACTGGATATCCCCCCTTAACCTAGGGACCCCTTGACCGTTCCAGGAACACCTCACATCCCTATGCCCCTTTTATCTTTCTGGTCTGTGCTGAAGCAGGGAATCCTAGTGGTGAGCCACGCAAGCGTTTTCAAGGGGAAATTTTGCAGGGACAATGTGCCTATATGTATCCGGGAATCAGGCATGATTCTCGGGTATATTTTTGGGGAATCCAGCAACTCTGGACCCCGACTACCTAGACACATTCTGACAACACTTTCTCCACAACCCCCATCCCCCCCTTGAAACTCATAGCCCAGCAATCTCTGCTTGCTGGCACTCCTGGAAAGGTAAAAACACATACATTCTTTATTGTCGCATAATTTTACACAATGCATGTACAATCACTGGGCTCAAGAGCTGACACTCCCGAACTCCAATCCATGAATCAGAGGTAACCAAACGGGCTTAACCTTTAGTGAGCCTGGTTACCCCCTCACCTTCACAGACAGTTCTTCACAAAATGTTAAAGGTCTCTCTGGTGGTGAAGTGGTCAGAAAGACCACTAAAAAATCTCCCTCCCGTCCTTTAACTTAGTAACTGTATTTAGAATGCTAGGACCCGTTTTGAGATCATATAAGGACATTGAATTTACGGGCATAGGAATCGAATACTGTCACCAATCTAATATTACCTAGAGTATGTTTAGTACCTTAACTGTGCCCTCTGTGAGGCGAATGAAATCTGTCGTCTACTTATTATAATCCTAGGAAAACTGGATGCTGCAGTTCGTTGTAGTCAGATAAACGGGACTGGCTCCAATTTATTGATAGAGATCTTATCAATATATTAGTTACTGTAGTTACAAAAACAGACATAAATCAGTACTATTCAAAGTGGATATTATTCCATCCCGGTGATAAATGGTCTGCTTATTACACACATGTAAAACAATTAATATCCATTTATTTTATTTTATATGACACTAAGCAGCACAGGGTAATCTGACACCTGAAGTGATAGACCAAAGAGATGTATTGTACAAAGGACATAAAGAGCCGGCACTGGGCTTAAACTGTGCTCTCCCACTTCAAAGATAGCTCAATTACCAATAGGTCACTCCTTCTGTTTAAAGCATTCATTTTTTTCGGTTGGTACATTATCATTTACCTACTCAACATCAATTATGAAACAGAAAGAGAAAAATGTGACAAAGGTCGAATAGTTTCACATTCTTAACATTCCAGTTCCAAAATTCCTTGCGTTCTGGAATTTTCAAGTTGTTCAAAAGGTATGATGCACAATATACCACAACAATAAAAAATGGGTGTGTTATATGGCTGGGCAGTTTAATTTTGTTACATCTCCAGATATGTTGGTAGGTAGGACTACACCAGTGCTTTAAATAATTAATGCAATGTTAGTAAGCTTTTTACATTTCTATACATATAACTGAGTGGGCAAGGAATGTTGCTATGACTGTAATAAATGTATTCCTCTATCAGATATTATCAAATGTATCATTAAGCTTTAGAATAGAAAACCACAGTAGGAATATACAAGAGGTGTGTGATGTCAGTGAAACTGAAAGAGAAATCAATAAACAATATATAGATATGTTTCATACCTATTAAGTTGCATTGTCATATAGATAAATCAATGGTTTCACAATCAAATGTGTGAACATAATACAATCATTAAATATATATTCTTGAGCCAATATGTAGAGCAATGTTTTGCTTAAACTGTGGCCAATTAAGTATTCTGTGAACCCATCTTCCCCTTGTTGAGAGATTAATTTGAATGGATCTGAAATATTCCTGAGCACAGGGAAATTGTGTTAACATACTGAATAGGGGTCCAGATGCAGATCTATTTGTGTTTTTGATCTTAGAGAAACTGAGTTTATGCACCCTTTTTAGTTGTTGCTATATACTGTAGTTTGGAGAAGGAGAACTGCCCCTCTTTTTAAGAATATTAACTTGGGTTTCATTTCCACCAGAAATTGTGACCTGAGCACACTATTTGTGTTCATAGTTGGACCTTTTTTAGGGATCATCAAGAAACTCCACATAACTATTACTATGAAATTATTATGAAGTGGACTGGTATATTAACTTGGAGGAAATAGATGCTTCTTCTACCAAACATCTTCAGTTCATTTAGTAAATATTTATAAATTGCAGTCCAATATTTCCTTGCGTAATGTTGTAGCACTGTTTTTCCCTATCGAACTCCATATGCCAAAGAAACGTTTCTACTGTAAATTGTTATTTGCTTTTGATTTGTAAAATGTGCAACATTTTTACATTTGGGGAACAGTGCTGGGCAGGGACGTTTAATACACCTCAGACTAGTTGGATTTGTTGATACTAAGATAAGGCGAAAAATGAGGGCCAAATAAACATAATTTCAAATATCTCTGTTTTCATCTCTGAACTCCAGTTACAATTCCCAAAATTCAAGAAGACACACAATGGACAAAACTGGCTCAGAGTACCGTGATGGTGATGCTAACAGATGCAGGATGAACATACTTTGCTGAGCAGTAATAGCCTGAACAATATTTTATTGGTGTATATTTACTGTCCTATAGAGATGTCCAAAACTGTCAAACTCCGTTTTGCAGAATTTCCTGAGCTTTCCATTCATAATCCATTCAGCAGTGTAAAATCTGTCAACAGATTGTTCCAGTTTCAATCCGTGCGGATTAATCCAAAACCGCCATTGGATACAATCCGCTGGTAAATTTCAACAATACAATCCGCGGATTCAACAATCTGTTGGAGGATGTTACCATTACAATTTGCTGATTTAGCAAACCACTGGTGGATTTTCAGAATCCATTCCACGGATTCTGCAATCTGCATGCCGTTTTGCAGAATCCACGGATTGGATTCTGAAAATCCACCAGTGGTTTGCTAAATCCACTAATTGTGTTGGTAAAATCCTGCAACGGATTGTGGAATCCGTAGATTGTATTGTCAGCAATAACGAAAAATCTGGAAAAGACGAATTATCCTTTTTTTAGACTGATTCGCGGAAATCCGAAGACCTAAGGAACTGGTTGGTCCGCGGCGGATCCAAATCCAGAAAACAAATTTGCCCATCTCTAGTATACATAAAGCACATATTCAATAAAGTGAGAAGTGTAAGAGATGCTCGCCACAAACCGGACAGGACCACGAGGCCGATGTGGGGATTAGGAAACACCGACCTAGAGACACAAGTTCATGTCCGGTGTGCAGGTTCGTAGTCGTAGTTGTGGATAGCCGGAGCAGGGGTAGGGGAATGTGGAATCGTTGAAGGCAAACCATGGTCGAGGATTGGAGATAGCCGGGTAGTCGAAGAGAAGCTGAGCTCGAGGGTTGGAGTAAGGTAAACGAGACACGGCACAGTGAGACAAGGCAGGGTGCTTGCGACCAGCAAACGTCACAAGGTTTATGTTCAGCCAACTTCCTGGTGGAAGAGGCTGAGCCTAAATAGCAGGACCAGTGAATCAGACGCAGGATTACTCCTGCAGGCAGGATAGAAGCACGGGCCAATCAGGCAAGTGGAGCTTGACAGGCGTCTGATCCTCACAAGAACTGAGGTAATGAATGATACATTAACATCTATTCAGTTGAAGGGAAACTAATGAAGATTATGAATTTCACATTGCGTGTTACTCCACTACAATACTTCAATACAGTATATGAAATAAGAGCTCATTCAATATAGTGCCATGGTGCCAATTCGGCACTACTAGAAGGAAATTCCCTTTAACATGAATGGGATTTTCCGAGCGGTTGTGCTGAATTTGCCCTATCGCACTTAATTGAATGGCCCGCATAGATCCTTGCTTCCATTGATCCTATTTAATATGCCATGAAGTTTTCTTCCTCATACTGGATTAATGCAACTACATGTTTCTCCAGCATGTGGAAGATTAAATTAGAGCAGATTGAATCAGGGCCACAGGCTCACAAGATGCTGAGAAAATATCAGTGATCTGCTCTAACACCACAGGATCCTATAACTCTGGGGTGCGAAAACTGGGGGGCGCTCCCCCCGGATTTTCAAGATGCCCCTTTAAATGCCGGGGGTGGCGTGAGGCCTCTACAACTTCTGCTCTCTGTCGACTCTTCGCCATGACAATGCGGCCCAAAATTACGCTGCGGGTTCAAATGGCAATGCGACATCACATGACTTTGTGATGTCATATGACGCCGCCAAAGCCTGGATGCAGGTAAGGAGGGGGGGGCGCGAGCAGGGGGGGGCGCAAACTGACAGAAACAATCTAAATTCAATGTAAAAATAGATAACTGCTACATTATTAAGAATAAAATGGTTTTGCTGCCTGCATTATGCAAGGATGCTTTGATGGTGTTTCCTTCAAATAAAACCCCCACTAACAATCCTATCCATTACTTCAGACAGATATCATGAAAGGCATAAATAGCACGCTTTGAATTTAAAAATAGAGGCATGGTTGATTGACTGTGCAACATGATTCACACGCTAAACTCTCGGTCAGGAGTATCTGAACCATTTGTTTTAACATTCATATAATGATTCCAGATAGTCTTTACAGCCTCAGTACAAATATATATAGATTTCTCAAAGCAGCAATCCTTTTCCTTTTCAGAAGGGTTTATGAGTTTAACTCATACAATGATAGCATCTTGTCCTCTGAGTGTGTGTGTGTGTGTGTGTGTGTGTGTGTGTGTGTGTGTGTGTGTGTGTGTGTGTGTGTGTGTGTGTGTGTGTGTGTGTGTGTGTGTGTGTGTGTGTGTGTGTGTGTGTGTGTGTTAAAAATCATGATTTTCTTCATCTCTAACTTCTGAGGTTACCATGGTAACCTTTAGACTGCACTGGGACCTGGAGAAAGCTCAATTTTAACCTCCCAGACACCTAATGTTTCAAATGCTTCTGTCTCGTAAGAGGATCAGACAAAAGTAAAAAAATAAAAACTTTGTTGGAAAGGACATGAAAAGATTTCTTAAAGGAAATAAAAACAATAAATGCAACAACAAAAATTGTTGATCAGTGTCGGCTGCTGCTTTAAAGCTACAGTACATCAATTAAGGTCGTGCATTAAGTCAAACATCTTTAAAGCACTATCATATTCTGCAGTGCAGTAGGATAGGGGAACAGAATTACATAAATTACATGTATTGATGGATAATACATCCAATTCCAGTTTCCCACTTCACTCGCTTTCAAAAATAGAAGTTGAAACACTGAATTATTTTAGATTTATTGTGAATTATTACATATTGCAGTAAAATCGACATTTAATTAAAAAAAATAAAAATACATACTGCATATACGGAGAGGATTTTAATGTAAACAATGGAAAGAAATATCCTCAGAATTACATATACACACACAATACAAATGTGTGGCTTATGTGAAGGTGCATATATCTAGATATATTTATTTTAGAACAATGTGAGTTATACTATGTGACACAGATTTACTAAATAGTCCTAAACCTTTACACTCCTGAAGACGCATTCAGTTTAATATTGCCTTAAGTACGAGTAAGGCTTAGTAAATCTGGACCTATGTTTTATTGTTACAATATCCAATGCTACAGTAGTTACACCACATAGGCCCAGACATACTGTGTAAACCAATGTTAATCCATACTAGTACCACACACCTGTATGTAACTCTGTACTTGGGTCTTCTCAAATAATGTTTTGTACCATTTATGCTGACTGCAGCACAGTAGTAATTGGATATATTGGCTTTGCTAAGATTTAAAGCTCTAGAGCTTTAAAGATTTTAAATTAGTGTTGCATTATATATATATATATATATATATATATATATATACCATACGATACCGTTTGAAGCACGAGATCAGGAGACAACACTCTGGTAAGTTTGATCACAAGTTTTTGTATTGAAAAAGACACATAAACCGACGTTTCGGTCCCCCAGTGGGACCTTTCTCAAGGTGGTGCCACCTTGAGAAAGGTCCCACTGGGGGACCGAAACGTCGGTTTATGGGTCTTTTTCAATACAAAAACTTGTGATCAAACTTACCAGAGTGTTGTCTCCTGATCTCGTGCTTCAAACGGTATCGTATGGTTTATATATATATATATCCTTTTTAAATTTTTAAATTAAACCCTTTTTAAATTATATAAATGTTACTTTTAAAATGAATAATATGAATATACATATTATTTTCTTTTTTTCCTGAATTCTTCCTTTTACCCTGAGAAAGGAAACCCCTCCAAAACATTGTCCTCTAAGTCATATAGAAATTACAGTCAGGGTTCCCTAGATGCTCCGTGCTGTAGCTCGCTTACCAAATATCTCAAGGTCTTTCTCTTAAACGCCAGATATAGCATACTTATTAATAGCTAAAGGGCATATACTTGCAATGGACATCCTGGATTGCCAAGAAGATGTTGCCAAGGGCTCTTTTGGTAGCAAATTAGAGGGTAATATAAGCTTTATTAACTTTCCCTATATATGTTTGTATGTTGTATGTATATAAAACTAACCCTATTATCAATACAGATTTAGCACCCAGACTGTAAAATATGTGTTTCTAATAGTACAATATATGGATATGGGCACAATATAGGGAATGACAAATCCCTGCCCCCATATTATAAATGCATGCAAAACATAAGAAAAATGAATCATGGAGCAGATAATAAATATTAGAGATTGCTAATGTCCAATCAGTAACATAGCAAATATTGGAAATCGTACTTAAGCTAATGTATGTTCAACAAGTAAACTGCAAAGACAAACATTAAACAGAAACATTACCAGTTTGCTTTTAAACTAGAAATAAATGTTGGAAAAATCCTGAAGTATAATCGAATGGTGTCATTCCACTGTACATAACATGGAGCGGTTCATCTTGGTCTAATTAAACAGGTTTACTTAAACAACACACCAGCTGGGCATTTTTAGTCTAAAATAAGTTAGAAATTGGAATATGCCAACAAAACAAATTGTTTTAAACTTGCTCATACATACAAGGAAACTTAATTTATCAATAATTATGGCAGTTTCCTGCAAAAAAAAAGGGTGGGGGGCACCTAGATTATCACAATTTACTAATCAAGTCAGAGTTAGAATCATGATGCTCCCTGTGTGTATCATATAGAGACAGCATACAGTGTAACATGTTATTAGAAGATAAAGTTTCGCAACTTTGACTTGATATACAACTCAGTGCAGTTACCTATAAGGTATGTAGTTACCAAGATTTGTTATGCTTCCCCCATCTAAACAACATCAGCTGGCGTTACCACATCGAGTAATATTGTCTCTCTACATAAGGAATCATTTTCAGTTACACATAAACATAGACCCATGTTTGCTAAGCTGTGCGCTGCTATAAGACTCCTCGCGTTCCATGGGCTCTAAGGTCTTCCAGCACCAAAAGATGTATTATGACCCTAAAGCATAATTATGCCCAGTGAACCCGTAAATCTGTTTCCCAGAGATAGTGGTAATGGGAGTAACTGTCCATGTGTGCCTTTTGATACTCCTGTATTTCAGAAGTTCATACCTATATTTATAACTAAGTGTCATGCACTTTCTAAAGTCCTTATGGCAATTATAGCCATTGTCATTATATCAGTGATAGCGGAATAGCACAATATTTATAGGGGTGAAAAATGAAATAGTATATATTTAACAAAAAACAAACAAAGATGCCCAAAGCTACTTACAATGTGACAAAAATACCTGCTAACGGTCATGCCCTGAAAGTGGCAGCAGGCTTAAGACGCTTTGGCCAAAGGGTTAAACTAAATGACCCTTTTTCAAGAGAATATATAGGTATTGCACTGTGTATTTTTGTCACATTGGAAGTAGCTTTGGGCATCTTTGTTTGTTTTTTGTTGTATACATTTAGCCACGCCCACTAGCACTCCTTTGGACACTTATATACATATATATTATGTGGTAATGTTTGGGGTTTCTCAGAGCTTGTTGGGAATCTGTGTGTTTAGTATATATTTAAGCCTGTATTTTATATACACTCTGTTTCCATTTTCTCTATATTGCAAGTGCAGCATATGTGAAGAATCACAATGAATATTTGGTAGCTGTAAAGTTGTTGAGAGACCAGTTTGCCTACTGAAATAAATATATTCCTATTGAATATTTATTATGAGAGCTTTATAATGATACACTATACTTTGTTGGGAAATCTTAATATAAGAGTTAGTCATGGGGTCACCAGAGATAAGCAGTATATAATATGATTATTTACTAAAATATGATAAGACATATTTAGAATAAATAGCGTTATAATGTACTTGAGTAACTAGGGAATTTGTGTGAACATCAAATTTAATAAAACGACCTTTTGAATATGTCACATTTTAGACAACAGTTTCTGCTAATAAGAAATATTCATTAAGTTTGAGATTCAGACGCCTATTTGTTTAGTTTTTTTAACTTCAGAATGTTGTGTTAACGTGACCAGTGAAAAATGTAAGGTTTAATAAAGTAAAACAACCGAGACTAATTTATCATCTGCAATTAAAAAAATCAAGACAGACAACTCAAGTGGGGCGTGACATGACTCATTTATTGTTTCTTGAAACTTCCATGTTGCTTCCGTTGGGTCAATGTTTTAGAAGTTATAAAACATCTTAAAATAAATTACAGTTTATGTACATTTTACATATCCTTTGAGTCACATGAAGTGTGAAGCAACAATAAAATAAATTGTTACGTGTCGAGTTACATGACTGTTGGGACGTTTCCAACATCCCATGGCAAAGAACATTGGCAATCTGAGAGTGGTCGCTAGAGCCGGGATCAAGGGAACAAGTTTAGAAGCATTTACGGTGGACAATGGATGGACCTGCTTCATCGTACTCCTGTTTTGTGATCCACATCTGTTGGAAGGTGGACAGGGAAGCCAGGATGGAGCCACCGATCCAGACAGAGTACTTACGCTCAGGTGGAGCAATGATCTAAGAAGGGAGATATTCTGTCAGTTGACACATATATAACAGAGATGACTACAATGTTCGGGCAATTATATGGCACTCTTACAAATTAAATGATCCAGCCAACACTAAAACAAATTCATATTTCTGTAAATATCTTAATATAGACATTTAGTAGTTGTAGTTGTGGCAATTTATGCTCAAACTAGTGGTTAAAGTATGATGCTATGTCCGTTAAAAATCTGCAGTTTGACTAATTTCTTAATAGAACTAGCCTTTGTCTTTCTGTATTTCTGTCATTACAGAAAACACCTTTCAGACATACAATGGTTTTGTCTTGAATTTACTGCATGCCAATACTATTTCTATTTATAACATTTAAAAAAAAATAGGAATATAAATATTATTTTTATTTCTTTGGAAATAATTGTTCTAAATGTGTTAAAATGAAGAAACAAATGAAAAAAAAATCTAACCTTGATCTTCATTGTGCTGGGAGCTAGAGCAGTGATCTCCTTCTGCATACGGTCAGCAATACCTGGGTACATGGTGGTACCTCCAGACATAACATTGTTGGCATACAGATCCTTTCTGATATCAATATCACACTTCATGATGCTGTTGTAGGTTGTCTCATGAATACCAGCAGATTCCATACCTGGTATATTCACAAGATACAGTTAGTTAGGGCTCATGAGTGTTATTTGGTATGGGCTGGAATGAAAGTAAGATGCACACAATGATAACTTACCAATGAAAGAGGGCTGGAAGAGAGTCTCTGGGCAACGGAAACGTTCATTGCCAATGGTGATAACCTGCCCATCAGGCAGCTCATAGCTCTTTTCCAGAGAGGAGGAGGAGGCAGCAGTGGCCATCTCATTCTCAAAGTCCAGAGCCACATAGCACAACTTTTCCTTGATGTCACGGACAATTTCACGTTCAGCTATAGGAAGAGAAGAAGGATTTTCAATGATCAATAAAGGAGAATGGGGTCACACATTATACCTGTAGAGAGAATATAAATGTGACTTCTAGACCTGTAAAAATGTGTAACTGCATCTAACTTATGTAAAAAAATAAAAATTACACTTTTTATAACATGTTTCTGGGTATATATTTAAACATCAGATTTGTAAAATAAATATTGATTGACCTAAATAATTACATATATGAATATTCTACTCTTCATATGCCATTCCCTAAACTGCTATAGTAGTTAGAGCATTTTTAGTGAAGGAGGGGAACAGATAGGGCGTACAAGAAATATAGTGAAATATGGAAGACCTAAAGAGCAACTGGAGCTTTGAAGTAAAGCGTACTGGCCAGTGCACAGTGTGGGGGTCCATTATAGGATATACTGTATCTCAACAGAAATAGCAACATGTTTCTTCTGTCAATGATGCCCCTGATGATTGCTAGCATTAACTTACCAGTGGTGACAAAAGAGTAGCCACGTTCTGTCAGGATCTTCATGAGGTAGTCAGTCAGGTCACGACCAGCTAAGTCAAGACGCATGATGGCATGTGGCAAGGCATAACCTTCATAGATTGGTACGTTGTGTGTCACACCATCACCAGAGTCCAGAACAATGCCTGGAGACATAGAAATCATTGATAGTAGAGCTTTCATTCTGCAACATGACTAATACTGTATGTCACTCCCAGAATGATTGAAGAAGCGTTCAACACACTGCACAACAATGTGATGAAGACTAGCCCATCAGAAAATAGTTTAAATCTCCCATGTAAAAACTACATGGATCTACTGGGCATACTTTCTGCTAATGCATTTAATAGGTCACAACATTAGTGGAAACTCACCAAACTGTCTAATTAAAATACAATGTAAACATAAGTGGTGTTTTCATTCTTCACTTTGGAATATGTGTTTTCCCTTTTAGAACTAAACTTATGTTATGCTTTTATAATGCATGGTTTGCTATTTACTAGGTTAGTCCACTTTACATTGATAATTGAAACTGTCAGTAAATTAGGAGTCATAAGGCCCAGATAGTCTCTTTACTTATTGTAAACTCTCAGATACCACTTTATCTTCAAAAAAAATTCCAATTAAAATCACGTTAAAGAGTTACAATATACTAATTCCAAAAGTCTGAATATATTTACTGTGCCTACAAATAAGAAGTGCAATCTCTGCAGCAAATCCAAGTCATCTTGTAACTCACCAGTGGTACGGCCAGAGGCATACAGGGACAGCACTGCCTGAATGGCAACATACATCGCTGGGACATTAAAGGTCTCAAACATGATCTGGGTCATCTTTTCACGGTTGGCTTTGGGGTTCAGTGGAGCTTCAGTGAGCAGGGTGGGATGTTCCTCTGGGGCTACACGCAGCTCATTGTAGAAGGTGTGGTGCCAGATCTTCTCCATATCATCCCAGTTGGTGATGATGCCATGTTCAATGGGGTACTTCAAGGTAAGGATACCTCTCTTGCTCTGTGCTTCATCACCTACATAGGAGTCTTTTTGACCCATACCAACCATGACACCCTAAAAATGGAAAAATAAATAGTCACTCAGTGCAGCAGGAGGACGAATAATGTCTGCTGACAACCATAAGAGAAAAATATATAACTAACTGAGTAGCGCTGATACATTTATTGAATAATTGAAGATTTTAAAACCATTCAGATCCATAATTCAGACATGAATACTGGATTGCAGATGGGAAGTGAGGCATATATACATGCCAAAAAATGAATTAAAAGTTAGCTCTAAATAACCTATGACCTGACAAAAGATATGTACCAAATAATTATTGTATAGATGAATATGGGCTAGCTTAATGATGATCACAAATTCTCATTTAAAACACGTATTTGCTCATTTTAATAATGGGCAGGGTTCCGATGTTGTAGCTTGATAGAACAGTCTAGTGAAGACTGGAATTCAAAATGATGTATATTGAACATTCTACTGCTTATAACCTTGGTAAGAATTAACCGGTCCACTAAATACTCAGTGTCAATTGCATTTAGGGGGTAATTCCACATAGGCCAAGGCTGCCGTTCAGGCGTTACAGGCCAAAAACTCTGATTGACTTCAATGGGAGTTTCAGGGCTGATAATGGTGCAATTGAATAATTGAATAAGTCTCTGTCTGGATATGTTAAACTTTCCAAACATTGAACAGATTTCAGAAAATAAGTGGGGAAAAACAGAACTTTTGTTTTTTTTTATTTGTTGTTGTTGCTTGTCTATTAGTAAGTATGCAATATATAATAGTGCTGTGTATTTCGATGCACACCTGGTGGCGGGGACGCCCAACAATGGATGGAAATACTGCTCTTGGGGCATCGTCTCCAGCGAACCCAGCTTTTACAAGGCCGGAGCCGTTGTCGCACACAAGCGCGGTTGTCTCTTCATCGTCACACATGATGGTAGCTTTCTAGAAATTAAAATTAAAAAATGTCACACGGGTACAGTTACACAGCAGTCTTTTTAATATCTAGAGCAGGCGTTTCCTTTTATGTGTATTTATAAATTACAGTGATATAATCTAGTGAGTGTCCCTCTTTTACTAATATGTATTTCTATCTCGTAACAACGATTGCGTTTACACAATATATTTCTGACTCTGGGAAAAAATGAGCAAGTTTATGAATAGTCTTATTAGAAACACTAACGTTCTTATATAGTAAAAACTGTTATTTTGTCACTACTGTATACATATTTTGTAATAGTTAGTATTTATAATGTCTCCGTAGAGTAATTTTTTCGTGAATGATTTCACTTTATTATTGTATTAAATGTAACATCCTGTGCACACTTTTCTTGTTTAATAAATATTTGCTATATTGTATTTTTCATATCTTGCTTTCAGTCACATTACAGTTTTCTTCAACCATTTTAATCTCTATATTAATATGCCAGTTTTATGTTTTTATATATTCAATCCTCAAAATATGCTATTTTTGCATCTTATCTTTCAGTATTTATGTATACCTTACCACTTAACTTTTATGCTTTTTACATTTATCCTACAAACGCTAACAGTGTTGTTAATAACTATTGATAAGAAGCTATTTTTACAGGTTGTAATGGACAAACATCTGAAAATGTAATTGCTAAAACTCATGCATAGCCTCCTGAAGAATTGACTTGATGAAAAGTACATTGCCTTTATTCTTCCTATATTTCTGATCTTTTTGTCAAAAAACACTAACAGTGATTAACAACTACAACTATAACAATATTTCAATTTCCTTTCTGCTCCTGTCCTTTTCATAGTTAATTTCTTACATCTGAATGTCTCAGACAACACTTATTAGTAGTATCTATAAACCTTAAAGAGAGAATTTGCATTGAACTCTGAGCTGTACCAGGATTAACTGAACCTGTCCCCGATATTCTGCTGGCACATCGTTTAATAGAGTGAGTGTATGTGGTCCTGAGCAATGGTATCAGATGAGCTGGGAAAGCATTACTTGATAGCTACAATAACATCACTACCGTCTACCTGAGTCTTACAGCATATTCCTATTAGCCTTCAATTTCTTCATTGTAATTAAATGGGTACAATCATGTTGTCTCGCCCCCTTTTCCTTCACTCTCACTCCTATTCGCTCTCTCTTTTAGATTCTGTAGAGTGGATCGCATCACAAAGCCAGTTATCCACTTTCTTTTAATACATGTACTTCTTTTTTTTATTTGCATTTCGATTGTTAAATGGATTCGTCCTCTATATTTCCCTAATAATGTCCTATTTCTACACCCCCTGCCTCCCCCTATACATTTGAATATTATTGCAAATATTGATTTCATGACTTAGTGTCCTGCCCCCTTTTCATTTCTTAACCACCTAATATTACTATGTATTATTAATAAGCTCCATGCTCGGCTTGCCTCTTGTACTTTATTGTAAGTGCTATAATTATTACATGGCTATTGTTGCCTCCCCTTCTTTCCCACCTCATTTAATAGTATGACTAATACTATATAATAGTTCACTGCTATAATGTCCCCTTCTCAAACCTTCTCTGCTTTTCTTTTTTTCTATCCTGGATGTTTTCCTCCTCTTTTCCCCTTCATTGCCTTTTTCTTTATTATATTATCCTACCCTCTTTCTATTTTATAATCGATGCAGCACTGTTCCCCATCTTCTCCTCCTGTATAGCCACTGTCCCCCTCTCCTCCCCCAGTCTCTGCCCCTCTCCTCCCCCAGTCTCTGCCCCTCTCCTCCCCCAGTCTCTGCCCCTCTCCTCCTCCCCCAGTCTCTGCCCCTCTCCTCCTGCCCCAGTTTCTGCCCCTCTCCTCCCCCAGTCTCTGCCTCTCTCCTCCTGCCCCAGTCTCTGCCCCTCTCCTCCTGCCCCAGTCTCTGCCCCTCTCCTCCTGCCCCAGTCTCTGCCCCTCTCCTCCTGCCCCAGTCTCTGCCCCTCTCCTCCTGCCCCAGTTTCTGCCCCTCTCCTCCCCCAGTCTCTGCCTCTCTCCTCCTGCCCCAGTCTCTGCCCCTCTCCTCCTGCCCCAGTCTCTGCCCCTCTCCTCCTGCCCCAGTCTCTGCCCCTCTCCTCCTGCCCCAGTCTCTGCCCCTCTCCTCCTGCCCCAGTTTCTGCCCCTCTCCTCCCCCAGTCTCTGCCTCTCTCCTCCCCCAGTTTCTGCCCCTCTCCTCCTGCCCCAGTCTCTGCCCCTCTCCTCCTGCCCCTCTCACCTTGGGCTCCGGTCTGTCTCAGGCAGTGCAGGGGATGCTTTGATTAGCACAGCTCGCTCAGGCTTCAGTCCCCTTCAGGGTTTTTTATATATAACTCGTGCCCCCCTCTCTGCCCTCCCTCGTCTCCGTGATCTCTCCCCTTCTCTCTCCATATTAGGCTCCTGGGCACCGACCTTGCCCCCCTCGGGCTCTCTCAGTGGCCGCGGGGTGCCCATACATGGCCAGCCTGGCTGGGCATCAGGTAAAAAAGAGGCTGGGGCCGTACAAGGAGTGACTGCGGATCCCTATAGCGCCCGTCCCTTCTGCCAGCCTCCCAGAGGGGAGAGGTGGGGGTTGTGAGGGGAGGAGGGCGGTCACATAGCAGGCATTGCTTGTCCCAATAATCCCTCTGCACCAGCATACACAGGGTGAGGGGGGCTAGGACCAAGATTTAGGATGAACACCTGGCTCATGATGCCTGGTTAACACCAGTCCTGGTTTTCTATCCCAAATCCCATGTGCTATGGACAGAACCAGGACTGTGTGTAGGTGATCTAGTTGGTGTATGATATGTTGGTGTATGATATGTTGGTGTATATATGATATGTTGGTGTATGATATGTTGGTGTATGATATGTTGGTGTATATATGATATGTTGGTGTATGATATGTTGGTGTATGATATGTTGGTGTATATATGATATGTTGGTGTATGATATGTTGGTGTATGTATGATATGTTGGTGTATGATATGTTGGTGTATGATATGTTGGTGTATGTATGATATGTTGGTGTATGATATGTTTGGTGTATGATATGTTGGTGTATGTATGATATGTTGGTGTATGATATGTTGGTGTATGATATGTTGGTGTATGATATGTTTGGGGTATGATATGTTGGTGTATGATATGTTGGTGTATGATATGTTGGGGTATGATATGTTTGGGGTATGATATGTTGGTGTATGATATGTTGGTGTATGATATGTTGGTGTATGATATGTTGGTGTATGATATGTTTGGTGTATGATATGTTGGTGTATGATATGTTTGGGGTATGATAAGTTGGTGTATGATATGTTGGTGTATGATATGTTTGGGGTATGATATGTTTGGGGTATGATATGTTGGTGTATGATATGTTGGTGTATGATATGTTGGTGTATGATATGTTTGGGGTATGATATGTTGGTGTATGATATGTTGGTGTATGATATGTTGGTGTATGTATGATATGTTGGGGTATGATATGTTGGTGTATGTATGATATGTTGGTGTATGATATGTTGGTGTATGATATGTTGGTGTATGATATGTTGGTGTATGATATGTTTGGGGTATGATATGTTGGTGTATGATATGTTTGGGGTATGATATGTTGGGGTGACCACAGGGATCCAGATATGTAGAACAGCTCAAAGCCAGTCCACCTTTAAACATCCCACCAAGTAGGACTGACCTCATTGCAAAACAGGACTGTCTGAGTACCTTCATGCACACATCTGGAGGCAGGTGGTGTTAACCGATGTGTTAGGTTACCACTTGGCTCCTTGTTACCAGTCCTTATTTTATATCAGTCATAATTATTTATAGAGGTGAAATCAGCTCCATACAGAGCCTCAAAACTGGGATTATCTGTGCCTGTCCCGGGTCATCCATTGCCACGAGCTTTAGTTAATGTATTTAAATTGAAAAGGGTTCGATGCTCTAAATAACCAGGGCAGGCTCAGACTGTCCTGGTTTTGCATTTACCAGACTCACACCTGTACCTGCACCTCTTGATATATTGAAATGCAATAAGACAACCTCCATAAAATGTTACTTTTAATACCATTAATTAACAATATCTGAACTTATTGAAAACTAGAACTTTCTAGTAAATTCAGATATTTTTAAAATAATGGTATTAAGTTACATTTTATTGTAAAATTAGGTTATTTTAGAGTGCACACAAAGAGGGATACATTGTTTCTGTTGGGTAATTTGGAAGATAAATAGTCCTTATTGCACTCCTTGATATTTAGAATAAATACCTCCTATTTAAATTAATAGCAGACCAGGATAATTTATGTTAAATAAACCATAAACTTCCAGATAAAGAGGTTTATTAACCATTTTGGTGCAAACCCCTATAGCAGTTAATGAGTTAACATGTTTGCTGCCACAAGTGACTGCAATGCACTGCTTGACACACCCGATTTTGCACCAAAGGGTTAGTATCCTCGACCTCAATTATTTCAAGTCCACGTCTTCATTTTTGAGAAATGCAGAATAGCAGACATACAACAACCCAGGATTTCTATATATTTATATCTGCAATTGGAAATTAAACTTCACAACTAGGAATGCTGAAGAGCCTGTCCTTGTTATTTAACCTGCAATCAGAAGGGGGTCTCTTAGATTTGTCCAGGACATTGTGCAGTAATCTCAGAGGGAAATATTACAATACAGAAACAAGACTTTCTAAACATGTCCATTGTCCTCTTGAGCTAATATTGTCTAGAGTGCATAGAAAGAGGGATGCTTTGCTTGTTTTTGGTCATTTACATGTTAAACAATCCCATTTGTTTTCCCACATAACACTATAACCATATAAGGATAGCAAAAATACAGAGGTACTTGATTAACTCCCTACACAACTAAATATCAATTTAACACACAGTATCCATTGTCAAGGGATTTTCAACCTACCCATGTGGAACTCCCTACTAATGTGTATGGTGACTCAATGCACCTTTAAATCTATTATGATTCTGAGGAACTGCAACCGATTTATACACTTTACATAAATATACTATGCTGCGTTAGGACTTATATTTTCGAAATAAACAGGCAGCGTTCCTTATTATCTATGACGTACATTATTGTATGACATTTAGTAACCTTTTTCAATTATTAAATAAAAATATATGGCAAAATAAATGTCAGCGATGACCAAATTTAGGGGTAGATTCTCAGAAGTGCGCTAAATGAGGGCAAATAACGTTATGTTGCCTAATTAGGTAACGGACGTTATTTTTCCTAAATCTACCGGGGATCCTCAAAGCTAATCTTATGCATAAATAAAGTCCGCTAGCAAATCCACCATACTTACGTTACATGCGTTTTCCAATACACTGCACATGCGCATTGATCAAACTTTAAGGAAGCTTATTAAGACAGCGCTATGAACAGAGATTTTCCTCGTGTGTTTTATCAAAAGTTAATGCAAATCTTATTATAATATTAGAAATGTTTCATTTTAACACTTATCAACTTTTTCACTTCATTATATGGTATATAATGTAATAATGGCTGTATAAAGTATGGATGTAGAATGATGTATATCCTACATACCTCAACAATATTAATTGATATTTTATTTAGAGTAATGTTAGTAACCCAAGGAATCTAGAACGGCGCTACACAGCAATAATGTGGAATAAGTGAAAAAGGTGAATAGATAAAAATGAGTGTAAGGCGTATTAGAAAAATTCTCAACCTTCAAAGGGAATTGTACAGGTTCCCTAATAGCAACAGTACATCCAGGGTAGGAAGGGAGCGATAAATCAGGAACACCCCAAAAAAAGAGTAAACATATATGGTGCAATAAAATCACATAAAATGGGCAAAAAAGAAAAACTTGGCTCATATGAATTACCTACTTACAAAAGGTAGGTGAAGAATATGCGTGTAACAGGGAACAGGGTTGCAGGAACTCGAGAGGGCTGTCAAGCCCCAAACGGAGGTGACGTCAGACGCCGCTCGAACACTGTCTGACTGCGGGAGTATTGGAGAGACGGTCCGGTCACCACTTCTCTAGCGTGAGGTCTACTGCTTCCCTATTTTATGTGCCTATTTTACTTGTACACATTGTGAGTACACTCCTTACCTTTTATTGCGATATAAACCTTTTTGCTGGTCTGCACTATGGTCTCTTTTCTGCTGTGTTTCCTCATGAGTTGATCCAGAGTGCAAGCCCTCTCGAGTTCCTGCAACCCTGTTCCCTGTTACACACACATTCTTCACCTACCTTTTGTAAGTAGGTAATTCATATGAGCCAAGTTTTTATTTTTTGCCCATTTTTTTTGTGATTTTATTGCACCATATATATTTACTCTTTTTTTGGGGTGTTCCTGATTTATCGCTCCCTTCCTACCCTGGATTTAGAGTAATGTAAAATTAAAATAAATGGGGGGTGTCCATCCTTCATTTATTTTAATTGTACATTAATATAAATGAAATATTAATTAGTATTGTGGAGGTATGTATGGATATACATTATTGTACACTTTGTCCAGGCACAATAGTTCACACAAACATATCGCTTTAATCATTAACAACAATATTGTAGTTTGTATTTATATGATCCATAATATATATCCTTGTATGTCATATGTAACTTTATAACTCAATGATAATCAGCGTCTGCATGTCAGTAAGGGCATCTTTTGCAAGGTGCTAAATATTGTAGCTTTATTGTCATGCGCTAACATTAAAGGAAGGTCAGAGAATCTTAAAATGTAAGGCTCCATTATATTTAAGGAAAATGCTAGGACCGATGCGCTAAGCACCTTTGGAGATGTGTTAAATTGAGATAACGGAACATTAAAAAATTAGCGACCTTCTGATGATCTACTCCATAGTCTTAGGGAACACCAGCTAAAAACTACTGGTTAACAGGTTGTGAAACACCAGCAAATACAAATTCAATATTTTTTTGTTCATGATCTTCAGAGACCACCAAATTCTCTTTTTGAAAGGCAATGTCTTGCTAGTTCCTCAGATACGGTATAGGTCAGGGGTCTACAACCTTTCAAAGAGGAAGAGCCATTAAAAAAATTGTCTTTGGCCAAAATATTTTGAGAGCCGCAACACATCTTAAACATATGATTACACCGCCACAAACACATATGTGATACATATACTGTTCACACACACGCACGTACACACACACTAATAGGTGTATATATGAGCATTAACAAACTATAAACTCACTTCAATCAAAATTAGGGAAAGGAAAAAATATATGGGGGAACAAAATACATCGCACAATAATAAGTCCATTTATTTTATTTTTTTCATTGTTATTCTGTGCAAAATAATTTGGCATTTATAATTTCCACCCTTGGGCAAAAAACGTGAAATACATCAAAATATGCTTGGTCCTGCATTTTTATTGACCATCTCCCTCCTCTCAGTCTCTCCTACCTCTCTAACTCTCTCCTCTGCTCACACCCTCCCCACTCTCTCACTCCCTCTTCCCCACAATCAATACCCCCTCTCCCCAATACACACACAACAACCTCCTCTCCACCATATACACACACTAACCACCCAATACACACACTAACCATCACTGCACCAATACACACACACAGATGTAACAGGGTATGTCCAGCTGTACCTGTTTCTCCCCACATAGTGTGTCTGCTATGTAAGTCCTGTTAAGATCCAGGCATTAGCAGGTTAATCTGTGGGCCCTTGACCCCCCTTTCTGTTTCCCCTGAAAGTGAAGGAAGGTAGGTGATGTCTCATGGCCTGTGTACAGCCCCTTGTAGGTGGGTACAGTCCATGAGCCTGCCCCTTCCAGAAGTTTCTAGGGGGAGTAGCCTAAAGTTTAGGGGACTTTCCCTCAGCCTTGAGAGGATGAGGTTGTGTTACCCCCTGCTCCTCCTGGTGTAAGGAGGATGAGTGTGTCCCTCTTTGATCCCTGGCTAGGGTGAAGGAGGGTGAGGTGATGGTGGGAGCTGTGAGTCTTCCCCATGGCGCGGTAAGCTTGCTCACTTGGGCTGGCTAGCCTAAGACCACCTGGAGCAGAACAGTGGAGAGAGAAAGCACCGTCTAGAAGTCCTGGATGTGTGGAGAAGACTATGCTGCTAAACATGCTGTATGATTCCATGAATAAAGACCCTGTAAAGATAACTCTGCCTAAGGTGTAAGTTCCTGGGCTGGAGGGAGGTATGTGTGTAGTGATGGGGGCTGACGTCTACAATTTGTGGGATCCATCACTGCTGGAGGCACTGACAACCTTATGAAGAACCCAGAGTCCTGTGTGAGCCAGTCCTGTCATGTCTCATAACATCAAGCAGACCACTCAGACCTCCTGCGAACCAACAGGTGAAGCACCACAACAGCGAGGTAATGCGCCCACTTCCACACACTGGTCCCTAAGTGAGGTTGGGGGGGGGGAACACATGTCACATACAATAACCCCCCTCCTCCAATATACACACACACAAATAACCCCCTTTCCCCAATACACACACAACACCTTTCCCCAATACACTCGTCCCCCACTCAATTATCCCCCCACCCACATTCAATTATCCCCCACAGAATTACCCCCCCCCCCACACACACACACACACACTTGCAGCACATACTTTCAGCACTTGGAGTGATTCTCAGATTTGTTCCCTGGCATTCCTGAGAGACACTGTGGAACCTCACTGAGCTCTCCGCGGGTGTGTTTGTGGGACCCAGCAGAGAAGCCCTGCAGGTAGACTTTCTGGGGCACTCCTCTGAAATGTCTGCAAAGTCTGAAAAGTCTGCAAAGTCTGCTTTGACGTTACTGAAGCATGAGAGGGACAAGAGGGTGAGAGGCATCTCACGTCACGATGCGCATCCGACTCAACTTCCAGTGCAGAGTGCCAGGGCCGCAGACCGAATTCTCAGGGCCCAGTACTAGAGTTACGATCGGGGCTCCACCCCCCGTGTCGGCAGTCTCCCCATCCATCAATTAACCCCACTCTTACTCAATTCCCCCTCCTCACACTCATTCCTTCCCCCCTTGCCCCACACACATAATCCCCCCACAAAATACATACAAATCCCCCCACCCCCAAATACATTAAAAAACGCCCCCAAATACATATAAAGTCTCTTCTCATCCCCCAAATACATACAAAAAACTCCACCGCCTAAATACATTAAAAAAAAACCCACACCCCAAATACACAGCCCCCCCCCCCCAAATACATACAAACGTACCTACCTTGGAGATGGTCTCAGGCTTCTGGCCGGGCTTGGCTGCTCGTCCTCTCGTTGCCGCCGCCCGGCCAGAAGCCTGAGCTCTCCCCAGCTGCGGGTCTCCCTCACTAACACTGACCCAAGCCGAGCTTCTGACGCCAGTGCGCACCGAGCCCCTCTCTCATGCCAGTGCATGCCGGAAGCTGAGCCCAGTTTGCTTCCATCTTGTGCTGATGTCAGAGAGGCGTGGTGCACGCTGACCTCTGAAGCTCAGCGTGGGTCAGTGTTAGTGAGGGAGGCCCGCAGATAGGGAAAGCCGGGGCCGGCTGCAATGAGCCACTAGAAGTGGCTGAAAGAGTCACATGCGACTCAGGAGCCACAGGTTGCCCACCTCTGGTATAGGTTAATAATAATAGATATTGGTGAATGACCTTCCCATATGTTCTTTACACCAGCAATGCGCACAGCTCCGTTCCTGAGCAGCAAGACGTTTTGTCCACCGGGCAAGAATGCTTGCCCAGTGGGCACACAATGGCAGCAGGATCATCCTCACCTCCAGTCATCATAAAAAAAAGTCAGAATGTCATTGGCAGATTACCTTGCAGCTTTCTATTGCTGTCTTCAGCGGCTACGATTGTCTTTTTTGTTGTTGTTTTCTCAAAGAATTTACAAAAAACTAAACCTGTTACTCAGGAACAGGGAAGACCCTGGGACAACGGATTAGCTCAGAAGGACCTCCGGTTGAAGTAAACGCAAGAAAACTAAATGGGGGGGTGGGGTTGTTCCTTTAAAGGGCTTGTATATATTATTGATCTTTTAGTGGTAAAGAAAAGGTCCTGGAGGAAAACATTTTCGTAGAAAATCTTTCTTCATGAAGATACCTGTGACATTTCAAAAGCTCCATACACATTAATGAATTCTATATGCTTATTCCACAACAAGGTATTCCAACCTATGACAAATGTGCTCTTACTCAGGACAAATATGGCTTCTGAAACTGTGAACTGCATCACAGAATAGATTGTTAGAGCAATTAACGATGATTCAAAGCAGGAACACTTGGATATACGCAGGCCCGCCGACAGATTTCTTTCGAGCCCATGACTGTTGCCCCAACTCAAGGAGTGGTGGATGGGTGAGGGCTGAGTTGTTGACCGGGGGATGGAGTTGAGGGTGTGATGCAAGACAGATTAGTTGAGAGGGAGCAGGGTGGTTGCCCATTTATTAAGCATGGAAGCCTGTCAGAAAGGAGTCGATGCTCCAACTCAGCTGAGCCCCATCCTGCCCTGGGGCCAGGACAGCTGTCAGCAGATTTGGGGATATGTATCAATTTGCTCCTTCTTGATTGAGCAAAATACTCTATTTCCATCAATTTGCTGCTGCTTCATAAGTATAACGTTTGTTATTTTACCTTTTTACACCTGGTGCTGATCAAAAGAGGTTAAGGTCCCTCAGACCTGATGGGCTGAATTGATGCAACTCTGCTCCATTATACTGATGCAAATTTAGATACATCTCATTGTACTATTGCTACAACAACTCTTCCCCTAAATGCTCCAACACCCCTCCCCAAATCTATAACTGTCGCAAGTGGAGCAAAACTAACGCAAAGCACCTTGATACTATGGGGGTCACTTATCAAAGACCCCTGGGCCTCTGTACTGGAGAAAATAAACTGCACCAAATATATCAAAGAATTTGTTTTCCCTTCTGAAACCAATGGATTTTTCCCCTTGCCAAATCTGGTGCAATACTTTTGTACCAGTTGTGCCCTATATTTACGGCCAGTAGAATTTGGTCTCCTACTAATTCAAGAGTGACAGAGTCAAAATGGTGCAATTTGCGTAATTTTCGGAGCAATGCTTGTATTGCAACTTTTGATACATATCCCCCAATGGGGGCTTTGTATCTATGGACAGGAGATTTTTTTTTTCACTTACTGCCCTGTTTTTTGATCCAAAATGATATCATCTGTACCAAGCGTGTAGCTTTACTTTCATACATTAGGCACAGATTTTTAAACAAGCATTAATGCCACCTCAAGGCTGGCAGATTTATTTTACTAAATAAGTATGCACAGAAACTTACATCTCATAATCTGTGCGTCATGTAACTCCTCCCTAACTCCTCCTATTCACACACCCAAAATCGCAGCCTGGCGTATGTGGTGCATACACTGGAGAAAAAAGCCCTTGAAACACTGATATTAAGAGGTGCAAGAGAAACGTTATACATTTGGCGCCAACATTTTATTACACAGACCCCATCGTCTTCAAAAAAAGGGTGATGCATGCATCTTCCAGCCTCCCAGTGAAGGAGTTGTAGAGAAATACAATAAAGGGATTATAACATACTTTTGGGATAGAAATAAGAGGAGTCTACACATTGCATTTTACATTTTTATGTTAAAGCTCATTGTCACGGGAGACCAGGTTTATTAACACCTTTTCATAGCGGGATCATTGATTGAGCAAAGCAAGGTGGTAAAATACATTGTAATTTATTCCAGGAAAAGACATACACACAATGTAACACAATTTACAGGGTTAACACACTTACTGGGAACGGGGCTAACGAATAAATCTATCCTTAAAACGAAATTCACAAAAATGACCTTTGTAGGAGCCCTTTCCAGTGACCAGTGAGTACTCACAAAATGCCAGTCGCGACCGTTACGTTCTCAAAAGCGGGACTTATAAACTTTTCTGAGATGAAAATCCTTGAAGCCGGCTCGCGTTTATTCAGTACAGAACATCTTTGAATTTGCAGCTGATGGTTTGGCGCTTGGAATCTGCGCTCCTCATTGACTGCAAGCTCTCTTAAGGGTTTCAGGCTCTCATTCACCAACCTCTACAGCATCAGAGAGTGGGAATTTCCCTGCCAGCCAATCACCAATTTGCCGGGTTTGTAAAGCTGGGCGGGCACCTTTTCTCAGTCTGTAAAGGGGCATGCGCCAACCTGGCACCTCTGCCTCTTTGCATACTGAGCCCACCCGCTGTCCAGGTTCCACAGAGTCTGGGCTCTGGCAAATGGTGGCCGGATAGCCCTGTGTTAGCCCAGGATGTGGGTACTCAAGCGGAACTGTAGTACCCCTCCTGTTCTAACACCTTGGCATCCCTGAAGCTTTCAAGTCCTGACTCCGCATAGATCCATAGGCACCAAGCTTGGTAGCCATCTGTTCTGCTTGTAATCCATGACTTGGAAATCCTACAGATCATTTACAGGTTACCAGTACATATACCTATTAAATATAATCCTTTAATAAAATATACTGTGTCCTGTCTCATGTGTGGTAAAATCTATAAGTCCCTGTTCTGGTGTCGGGGATGGAGTGAGAGTATATGTTACCTACATTCACTAGCCTCATACGTGGCACACTTTAGAAAAATAACTTTTAAAACTTTTACACACACGAACCACTCTCAGCTTTATCACTTAGCTGGAATGCCCCCTGAACCCCTATCCTAGGTGCAAGGTATCTGAGCATGTATCTGGATACCACTCTTTATACTAGGAACACCTCTGTCTACTAGGGCCCCTGTGGGTGATCGCAGGTATACATTAACCCCTTCATGCCCGTTTACCTTGTCAAACCCACTCTGAAACTTACAGCCTAGAAATCTCCCAGCACCCCAGGAAAGGCAAAACACACAGAAATCATTAATGTCGCATATTTTGCACACTGTCATAGTAATGCAGTTAGGACATCTGGGTCCAAGAGCTGACACTCCAGGACCTCAACACATGGATCAGGGGTAACCAAGTGGACTGAACCTTTATTAGTGAGCCTGGTTAACTCCTTCACCGTTACACTCATGTACATTATAACAGCTTATTTGTACAGGGTATTATACAATGGGCGGGGGCAATTGGGACTATGCCTAAAACACATTCTGTTTTTTAAACATAGACAGATGGTTGGTAAATTGGTTACTGTAATGAATATTTGTATTATATATATATATATATATATATATATATATATATATATATATATATATATATATACACATAATATATAAGTATTTTAATCAATCTGGCACATCGGAGGTTAAAGTAGAAAATCATCTTAAAAATACATCAATTGGGGTCAACACCTGGGATTGCAAGTGCGGGGATTGAAATGGCATCGCAATTCTTCCCTGACACGAAGAATAAACTAAAACCTTTTAAATATACCTTGAAATGCATTCTTTGTGTGATCTGTGGAATGCCATGGGTTTTTGTAAGTTTACTAAATGTGAAATATCATGAGTCCGACAGCAATTCACGAGAATTACAGATTCATTTTGGTAACAGTTGCAATTACATGAATCAAACGATGCAAAGTATAACGAGTAGTTTATGTATAATCTCTGATATCTGTTCTCATTGAAAAGTAGAAGTTAAAGTGTCGTGTTCCATATCAAGGCGTGCATATTACGTGCACAGACGCAACAGTGAAGGCGTCGTCATTCTAAGTATTATAGAGATAAAGATAAGAGCATGTTTCTTTATCTGGGCAGATTTTTAAAGGTCTTTTTTTTCCCCTTTAAGATAAAAAAGGACATCAAGAGATTGATGAGAGGGTAGTTAGGGATATGCCCAGAAAGGTGGGTTTATGTTGTATTCAATGCAGGAAGTTGGTGATTGTGGATTATGTACGTGACCATTCATCTGTAACCCAAGTAGTTATTTGTACCTCACATCACATTTATTTGTATTAATCGTCACTAGAAAGTAGCTTAATCATCTAAAAATAGCCACGGCTGGCAAAACTGCAGAGGAATTTCCTTCCCAATCATCTCTCCTATGCTACTTTTACATCATGAATCAGAAGTCTAGCCCTTGTTCAAATTAGCAGTGCATATCTAGGGCGCTCCATTCTCAGTCCTAGAACTAGCAAGCAGCACTATTAAACCAAACATGAATATCCAACTGTCCTCAATGGGGAACAAAGGAACAGCAAATTGGAGGCCCTCCTTTAAATTATGGCTCCTTGTCTGCCCTTAATATCGTGTAGCCAGGTCCCCTCCGGTCCTCCGTTCCCCCCCCCTTTACCTCCGCTGCCGTGGGGGGTGTTGCGGGGAGGTGCAGGAGGCGACGGGCTCGCCGGCGCCTCCCTTCGCAGGGCGCCGCCATGTTTCAGGTGCTCGCACTTGCGCATACGCAGAAGTGTTTTGCGGAGGTCATTACAGGAATTGAGAAATGGCAGAGGTGGCTTTCCTTAGTGCAGGGCATTCCTGAGTTTGCGCATGCGCAGATGCGAGTGGTGGCGGCCATTATAAAGTCGCACATGCGCAAGGGAAATAGCGCACGCGGCCCCAATAATAAAGAGGTCCCACGGGGACTACACCACCCAGCAGCCACTGGGGCTGCTAACCATGTGAGGCCACAGAAGCCAATAGGGCTTGGAGCTTCCCCTAAGGAGAGAGATACATTTCGCGCGCTGGGGAAGGACAGTGAGTTGGAGCTGGGTCAAGGTTAGGGGAGGTTGTGTGTGCAGGGGTCAGGGACCCACTGCACTAGGCCAGGAAATCCACTAGGCCCCAGCTAGACTCCATAAGAAGATAAGAGACTGTCTTCATGGTGGGACCGTCTGTCGGGACACCACCCCAAGCGGAGGCGGATTCACCGCGGGATCAGCGGATCCATTCTATTTTCCTGACGGAGCGTCCGGGTGTGGACACACTCGGCAGGTATCATACAACACGTGCACCAACCAACATCTCAACTTAGTGGGCAGCGCTGTCCCACACATTGGGGGTTGGGTGTGGGACTCTGGGACAAGGTGTTGGGAACATGGTGGATGGGAACGCCTTGCATGGTGCGTGGGTAGTTGTATTTTTAGTAGTCATTTGTAGAGCGTTAAGTTATTAAGAGATAAGTATGTGCCAGTAAAGATATTTCTATTTTATACTATGTGTGATCATTGTGTTAGGGTCCTGTGAGAGGCTCCTCCCAATACGTTGGGATCCCTCTCAGGTGGAGGCGCTACACCAATATTGTAAGTACATCACCCCAGGTTCTCCATGGCAGAGGCTCAGGCCCCTGTGAGACAAAAGGTAAGGTAGCACCAGTAGCATATTTACAGCCTGCCCCCAGATCTCACTTAAAGGGGGGGGGGGGGGGGGGGAACAGGGCTACAATTGTAATGTAACTTTTTCTCTAGTCTCTTCGCTGGTCTTTCCAGGGACACACAGGTACCACTTTTTATATAAAATAAGTTCACTTTTTATTAAAGCACAGAACACACAAACAGTTCACCTGGACAGGGTTGGCATCTTCAGGTATTTCTGCTTTTTAATTTACTTTGACCAGTTGCATTCATATTTGAATCCTTTATCCTTTCCTTAGTTGCTCGTTTTACTTAAAGACGTTACAGGTTTTAAAACTCTGCCCAGGAGAAACAAAATGGCGATCAAAACGTGCAGCTCCTGCAGGTCAATAGAAAGCCACAATGTCATCAATTGCAGCTTCCTATTGGATGGCCAATGAAATTCCCAGGAATACCAGTAACTTCACAGCGAACTAAGTGTCCATGGAGTTGAAAATAACATGGTTCAGCTCTGAACAACCCCGGTTCACATTTTGTAAATAAAACCATTTAACATTTTTGCTTACAGCTTTAATCTAATGAAAAACACAGGGGAATCAGAGATGGTTCTTGTCAATTGTGTGTCCTAATCCTAAATAGGGATATAATTGTAGGAATATAATAGACATATACAACAATCACTAAGCGCTAATCAAAAGTAATAATAATAATAATAATCTTTGTACACTGAGCTGCATTTGCTGAGCTTGTTTCATGTATGTCTTGAAAACCTTACTGTGTTACATTTAAAATGCCTTTCACTTAAAAAGCTCGGGAGAGCACAATTATTCTTTATCCTTCTTTGTGTCTTGAAATCACTTATTCCTTTCCTAGGAATTTACATTCTTATTGCCTCTTCCTTCTCTGTTCCTTATATCGTTCTTGTGAGCGCAACGAGGAATACAAGACTTCCTTACACAAGGATTTACAGCAGGGGATCCATATGTCAGTCACAAACGAGCAAGAGGGGTTGCAGTCTAGCAGACAAACCTGGGTGACTGACAGCTGCCCCAAACTGAAAAGTGCCTGAAAAACAAGCAATGAGCAAAATACACAGGACCATCGTATACATATCATTGCTCTTTTCCAGTCTTCGTTGTTTTACATTAAATAGTTTATGAAGCTTGTAATTAGATCAAAAGGAATGTATTCGTACAGAACATTTTATTATTATGTAACAGAAGTCAGTCTTATTCTAATCAGATTGTGCAAAAGCTTTTGATACGATTCAACACAAGAGGTTAGTGTATATAAAAAATTAAATTGGACCCAGTAAAAATATTTGCACCTGGATTGAAAACTTGTTGAAGGATAGACAACAGAGAGTTGTCATAAATTTAACTTTTTCTTTTAAAAGGCTAAATTTGTGAATGGAGTACCCTCAGGGATCGGTACTAGGACCCCTGCTTTTTAACTTGTTAATTAATGACTTTGAGGTTGGCACAGAGAGCAATGTCTCCATCTTTGCTGATGATACTAAATTGTGTAAGGTAGTAGAATCAAAGCAGGATGTACTGTAATTTCTCTCCAGAAGGACTTAGAGAGACTGGAAACTTGGGCAGGTAAATAGCAGATGAGGTTTAATACAGATAAATGTAAGGTTATGCATTTGGGAAACAAGAATAAACAGGCAACTTAAAAATGAAATGGGGATAAATTAGGAGAATCCTAAATGGAGAAGGATTTAGGAGTGCTTGTAGACAGCAGGCTTAGCAATAGTGCCCAAAGTCATGCATGAGCTGCAAAGGCAAAGATTTTATCTTGCATTAAACGGGCAATGGATGGAAGAAATTAAACATAATTATGCCCTTTTACAAAGCATTAGTAAGACCACATCTTGAGTATGGAGTACTGTACAATTTTGGGCACCAGTCCTTAGAAAAGACATTATGGAACTAGAGAAAATGAAGAGATGAGCCACGACATGCATAAAGGGGATGGTTAATCTGATTTATGAGAAGATGGCAGCTAAATTAGATTTATTTACATTAGAAAAGAGCCGTCTGAGAGGGGGATATGATAACTATATACAAATATATTGGGGTACAATACAAGGAGCTTTCAAAAGAAATATTCATCCCAAAGGCAGTACAAATGACACGGGGTCATCTCTAAAGGTTGGAGGAAAGGAGATTCCCCCAGGAACAAAGGAAAGGGTTCTATACAGTAAGGGCAGTAACAATGTGGACTTCATTGCCCATGGAGACTGACGGCAGATACAATAGATATCGTCAAAAAAAGTTTAGACATCATTTTTATTTTTTTAGAAAGGAAAGGTATACAGGGATATACCAAATAAGTATACATGGGAAGGATGTTGATCCAGGGAGTAATCAGATTGCCAATATTTGGAGTCAGGAAGGAATTTATTTATTATTAGATGACATTTCACTGGGAGGTTTTTGTTTGCCTTCCTCTGGATCAATATACGGCAAGTATAAATAAAGGATAAGTACCTGTCGTCTAAATTTAGCATAGGTTGAATTTGATAGACATACGTTTTTTTTCACCCTCATCTACTATGTAACCTTGTATGCAAAGAACAAAAACATTTTTTTTCCTGATATAGCACTGTCAGTGTATGCAGTGCTGTACATAGAATTTTGCAGGCACAATGAAGGCTATGTACGAAAGGGGAAAAAGAACAAAATCCTAGAAAACTGTCTAAAAATGCTAGTTTACCTTGCCAATCAGCATTTGTGAAGCTGCTTTTAATGCACTGACGTTTGCATTTGTTTGCGTGCCTCATGTACTGCTCCTACAAAAATCAAGGTATTGACATTCTGAAATGGGGGCGTTTACAGTTTTGCCCTGCTGTATCAATTAAAAAAAACACAGTAAATTGTTACATAATTAAAAGTTCACGCCTATTATTAGCCAGTTTTTTTGTGCAACTTCAGAGATGGCGGTTGTGGTTCAATATTCTTGCATTAGATTAGACCAATACAATTGGGGCAACAAGTAAAGGTAATAATTGAATTTATTAGTTGAAACATAAATTAGAGACAAGCGCGCCGCTTATGTTATTGTGAGGATCGGGCTTAGGCCCGCCTCCATGACGTGTCTCGTGGCTCTCCTGGTGACGTGCATCATCCTGACAGGATCGTGCGCAGGAGCCGTCCAGTTGCTGTCAGGTGAAGGACTCAACCACGAGTTGACACTGACAGCAGTACAGCTACTTAATCTAATTCACCGGCGGCTCTTACTCCGCCCCATTCTCTTTCCTCAGGTGACTTTCTAAAAGTAGAAATGTTTCAAGTATTTATGAAGTTTAAAAAGGAAGTTCAAAAAGAAGTGGAAAAGTGGACATCACCTAGTGCTTCTGATTCCTGCTTTTGATCTACGTTGGAAAAGAGGATATCATCCATCTAAGACTGCACATCTCAACACTTAACTATTGCTGTGATGCCGCCTTTATTTTTTATATTTGCTGCAACCGCACTTATTTTCAAATTATGCACTTCCTTCCACCAGTCTCCTTATGTCTCTAACTCTATTCATATATCTCCATCTCTCCTTTCTTCCCCACTTCTCAGTTCACATGAACTCCTTTCTTACCTGCGTCCTCTGTCACAACACAGCTATACCTCCTGCACTAAAACACACCCCTACAAATCATCCTCACACATCCTCTTTCTATCCATGCTTCTCCTCCTTGCTTCTGGGGATATCTCTCCCAATCCTGGTCCCTGCCTTATTTCTACTTGCTCTCGTCCTCGCCTCCCACATACAACTTCTACTCCTTCTGGTGTTAACCCCTCCAACCTCATACCCATCCCCTGCCACCCTCCCTCCTCTCTCCCTTTCTCCTGTGCCCTTTGGAATGCTCGCTCCCTCTCTAACAAGTTCCTCTCTGTGCATGACTTCTTTCTCTCTCACTCCCTGCTTCTCTTTGCTATAACTGAGACCTGGCTCACTCAGTCTGACTCTGCTCTGGAAGCTGCCCTCTCTTATGGTGGCCTTTCCTTCTCCCACACTCCGCCCCTTGATGGCAGGGGTGGAGGTGTGGGGCTCCTGCTCTCCTCTCTCTGCCGTTACCGAACTATTCCTATTCCCCCCTCTCTTGCCTTTCCCTCCTTTGAGGTTCACACTGTCCAGATCTTCTCTCCTCTCCCTGTTCATGTGGCTGTCATGTATCGCCCACCTACCTCTACTCATCCCCCTTCTGCCTTTCTCTCTCACTTTGAATCCTGGCTCTCTTTCTTCCTCTCCTCAGACTCCCCTGTTCTTCTCCTTGGGGACTTCAATTGCCACATTGATGACCCCTCTCTCCCTTGGGCTTCCCGCTTTCTTTCTCTAACCTCTTCTTTTGGCCTTCAACAGTGGACTGCAGCCAGCACCCACAAGGATGGCCACTACTTAGACCTGGTTTTCACTAAAAACTTCTCTCTCTCTGATTTCTCCATTTCCCCTTTTCCTCTCTCTGACCATCACCTCATCTCATTCTCTCTATCTCGCTTCTCAACTTCTCCACCTCCATCTACACCCCGGTTCTGCAGAAACCTGCGCTCTATTCACTTACCTGACTTTGAGTCCACGTTACACTCCTCCCTCTCCTCTCTCAGATCTGCTACAGACCCTGACAAACTGGTCAGGAACTACAACTCTGCCTTGTCCTCCTCTCTTGATCTACATGCCCCGCTTTCTCTCTGCCGCACTCGCCCTTTTAACCCTAGACCCTGGTTAAATTCCCACACGCGCATGCTGCGTTCCTCCACTTGTTCCTCTGAACGCCTCTGGAGGAAATCTCATACTCTCGCAGACTTCCTTCACTACAAATTTATGCTATCCTGTTTCAACTCTGCCCTCTCGCAAGCTAAACAAGCCTACTTTTCTTCACTAATCAACATGCACAAGTCTAACCCACGCCGACTGTTCTCTGTCTTTGATACTCTACTCAAACCACCCTCCGCTGCCTCTCCTTCCTCCATCTCCGCTCAGGACTTTGCTGACTATTTTAAGGAAAAGGTGGAATCCATACGTCAGAACATCCCCTCTGTTTCTTCCTCCCATCCTACACCTCTTCCTAACTCTCCTCCTGCCTTCCTTGACTCTTTTTCCACTGTCTCAGAGGAGGATGTGTCGCTGTTGATCGCCTCTTCTCCCTCTACCACTTGCCCTCTTGACCCCATTCCCTCCCATCTCCTAAAACCTCTTGCTCCTACTATAATCCCTACGCTCACGCACATTTTTAACTCCTCCCTCTGCTCTGGAACCTTTCCATCCTCCTTCAAACATGCAACAGTCATACCATTACTCAAAAACAGCAAGCTTGACCCTACCTGTCTTTCTAACTATCGGCCTGTCTCCCTCCTGCCTTTTGCCTCTAAACTCCTTGAACGTCTTGTATTCGCTCGCTTGCTCCATTTTCTCAACACCTATTCTCTCCTAGACCCTCTACAATCTGGCTTCCGTACTGCTCACTCCACGGAAACAGCCCTCACTAAAATAACTGACGACCTCCATGCTGCCAAAGACAGAGGTCATTACACTCTGCTCATATTACTCGACCTCTCTGCAGCATTTGACACCGTGGACCACCCTCTTCTCCTTCACATTCTCCATACTCTTGGCATTCGGAACAAAGCTCTATCCTGGATCTCATCCTACCTCTCCCATCGTACTTTCAGTGTCTCTTCTGCTAATACCTCCTCCTCCTCTATTGATCTCTCTGTGGGGGTACCCCAGGGCTCTGTCCTGGGACCTCTTCTCTTTTCTCTGTATACACCCTCTCTAGGTGACCTAATAACATCTTTTGGGTTTAATTATCACCTCTATGCTGACGACACACAAATATATTTCTCAACACCCGACCTTACACCTACTGTACAAACCAAAGTTTCTGAATGTCTCTCTGCTATATCATCCTGGATGGCCCTCCGCCGCCTTAAACTGAACATGGCTAAAACAGAGCTCCTCATACTTCCTCCCAAACCTGGCCCTACTACCTCCTTCCACATTACTGTTGGAACTACGATCATTCACCCAGTAGCCCAAGCACGCTGCCTTGGGGTCACACTCGACTCCTCTCTCACATTTGCCCCTCACATTCAAAACATTTCTAAAACCTGTCGCTTTTTCCTCCGCAATATAACAAAGATACGCCCTTTCCTCTGTTGCTCGACTGCTAAAACTCTGACTCAGGCCCTCATTCTCTCCCGTCTTGATTACTGTAACCTCCTGCTGTCCGGCCTTCCTGCCTCTCACCTGTCTCCCCTACAATCTATCCTTAACACTGCTGCCAGAATCACTCTACTCTTTCCTAGATCTGTCTCAGCATTTCCCCTCATGAAATCCCTCTCCTGGCTTCCGATCAAATCCCGCATCTCACACTCCATTCTTCTCCTCACTTTTAAAGCTTTACACTCTTCTGCCCCTCCTTACATCTCAGCCCTAATTTCTCGTTATGCACCATCCAGACTCTTGCGTTCTTCTCAAGGATGTCTTCTTTCTACCCCCTTTGTATCTAAAGCCCTCTCCCGCCTTAAACCTTTTTCACTGACTGCCCCACACCTCTGGATTGCCCTTCCCCTCAGTACCCGACTAGAACCCTCTCTATCCACCTTTAAGACCCACCTTAAGACACACTTGCTTAAAGAAGCATATGAATAGCACTGTGGCTATTCTGAACACATGGCACATAAAGCTTGGCCCCCTGCAGATGCACTTACCAGAACTCCCTCCTACTGTCTCTGTACGTTCTCCCTACCTACCAATTAGACTGTAAGCTCCTCGGAGCAGGGACTCCTCTTCCTTAATGTCTAAAGCACTTATTCCCATGATCTGTTATTTACCTGTATATTATCTGTTATTTATTGGATTACCACATGTATTACTGCTGTGAAGCGCTATGTACATTAATGGCGCTATATAAATAAAGACATACAATACAATACAATACAATGATCAAGTGGGCTGATGGCAATCAGCATTTAAAGCTGTGTAACTCAGCATGGATTGGGTTTTCAATCAAGAGGCAATCATTACATTCAGTCTTGTGCCTTTCATCTGAGTATGGCAATAGTGCAAGCAAAACCGTGTGCCGCAGGCTTCTGAGACTCTGCACTTCTCTAGCTATTGTGTGTGAATGAAAAATGAATATGTTAATTTCTCTTTCGTAGCCCTTGTACTACAGTGCAGAGTATGTTGGTGTCTAATAAATTAATAATTAAATACAATAACAGTAATCGCACACTTTCTTTGAATTGGGTGAACCCATTAAACAAGCTCTATGGGGAAAGAACTGGGGGGAAAAAATTAATGTAGATGTGTGTACAGTGCAGTTATATGAGAATATTACCAGATTAAAATGTGTTTAAAAAAAAAAGTAATGAAAACGTGTTTGAAGTCCAATATCACAGTCGACTTTGGAAAACTGTATTCTGGTTAAGGACAGTAATCTGAACACTTAAGCTAATACAAAGACATTTAACACAAAGTTTAAATGTGAAAGATCTTTAAAAAATGTATTTGCAATAGAAACAGCATGTCCATGTAGCTTTAATACAGAACTTGCTGTGCAAAATCAATGTTAAATATAGAGGTTGATAAATGTACAAGCTGAGGCAAGTTGCCAGGTCAAATTGGACAGAGCCCACGAGCCTGCTGGAGTTTAATCTATTTATACCCAGATATACCAAGAAATGTTTTTTTCCCCCTTACATTTCGAAAATGATTTGACACTACTTATGGCGAGGTAGAGCTTTATTGGTTTTTGGGATGGTCAGGATGTGGTGGGTGGAAGTGCAGTTGAAGTTAGGCCAAACTGTTAAAGATGCACAGTGTGGCAGCTGCTTCCATGTGCTTCAAGGATGAAAACTACTGGTAATTACTTCAGTACAAAAAGAGCAGTGTGGCAAATAACACTTGTGAGGAGTTGCCTGCACGTCAACAAAAGACACATGGACAAATAGCAATTTTTTTTTTTTTAAATCTGTGACTTGCTAACATAAAAGCAGAAATGAGCGGTTGTTTGCAATTTTATGCTCATGTACACACAACCTTATGCACATAGATCAGGACCAAATTGTATGGAGAATTAAAACATACCATGTTAATTGTAGACACATTGGTTGAAAGTACTAGGCTCTAAAATGAAAGATATGGGTTATAAAGCTGCCACAGTAGCTCTCGCTGCCTCATGTTCTTTGACACATTTTTCTTGGCTGTCCAGAACTCCTTAAAACTAGAATCTGCTTTAAATTACCCATCAAGTCAGCAAGAGATTGATAGACATTGGTTGCTCGTGCTCTCATTTATTCCAGTAATGTGTTCAGTCCATACAAGTGTACTGAATCAGTGTCCCTCCAAGCATGGCATGGGAAGCTGGACTGAACGCTGCCTTGTTGTGTCAAGACAGCAGCTAGTATGCACAAATGTAGGGGGAAACGAATGGAACATTTATATTCTATATACCACCCTTCCCCACCCCCCCCCCCCATCTCTTGCTTATGCAGATTACAAGCCTGGTATCTAATGTTGTTAATACCGAAGGCCCTTACAAATATAAACTATAATGTTCAGCTACCACTATACACATTAAAGCTAGTATTTCAGCTAACGGGGAGACTTTGAAATAATTAATTGTATTAACCTATACTTATAAACTCTGTTTATAGGCTCTCCGGTGATAATGGGTTCTGGCCAGTCCAGGTAGGTTAAAAATAATAATAATTTAATTAAAAGCTGTCAAGTTCTACCTCACCTTAAACATATTATAGAAAGTGGATAGCAACAGTGGGTAACTGTTCAACAACATAAGGTATGTAGCAATGACACTTCCACTTTATGAGTTCATTGCAGTTTATTTTTTATTACTGAATATCAACTGTGGGCCATATTGCTGTAAGCTTGCACCTTTTTTTTTACTGTTATCTACTGCAGTTTAAATGTTTCTCTAAACATTTGTCTGATTTCATGAATATACCTTTTACCAGTGTTTATTGTGTAGAAAATAGACATCTCATAGTTATGAGCCACCATGAAATATTTACTAGTCAAAAGACAAAAGTAATAATGCCACTTAACAAATCATTAGTAAGACCTGGGGCGTCCACCTCTGAAAACATACTTTAAAGGAAATAGATGAAGTGAAGATTGTTCAAGTGAGAGAACTATGCAAGGTGTTTATGGATAAAGATTTATTTGGGAATTCATCGCCGGCTCATAATGCATAGGTTAAATGTAAACAGCCACTTTTTTAAATATATATATTTTTAAACTTTTGCCATCATAGTAATCAAATGCTGCGAGTGCTTTTAGGATCTTTAAGTAATCTCTTTTGTGATAAGACTTTTGAACCTGTTGTATATGCAGGGAGATTGTTGGTTCAGTCTTTCCCCTTTGATATTTTGTATGGGTAATGATGGCAGCATATTTGGTTTAAATAGATAATGGGAAACAAGGAGTATCAGAATTTTTTTTTATTGTAAAAGGTCCATAGTAGGATCGAAACGTAGCTCTCCTGAATAAATCCTGTTCATTCTCACAAGACCACTGGTGTGCCGTCCATTACTTATTTTAATGAGATTAAGAGGGACAGAGTCCACGGGGCACATCTAGGCCCTCTGTAGGCTGGTCGTTGAAGAGCCCAATAATACGGACTTGGCTTTGCTTCATACACGAGACATCCTATTAATACATATTAGGCATTTTGCTACTAATTTGCTTCAACTAGAGGGTCTCCCTGAGCTCATCTGTGATACCCTAAAATCCGGTCCGAACAGCGAGACCATGGTGTACACAGGAAAAAAATATGGCTACTGGAGCGAGCTCCAACTCTGGCAGCTGTATTGTTTCGGAAGAGCAGTGTGTCAACATGTACAGAAAAACTACAAATCTCTCTGGAACCAGGAGGACCATGGACATCACCTATGAGCCCCAGGTAGAGTGAGGAAGGAGGAATCCAGATTAAGATTAGTTTAAAAAAACAAAAACAAGCAGCCGGAAAAGCTGCCAATAGTGTGGTTTTCAAGCAAAAATCCCCTTTGAAATCAATGGCTACAGAATAAGCATGTTCAGCTCAGTGCTGTGTTGTAGTCCCCTCTGGGATCAAAGCCTCTTAACTTGAAAACTATAGACAATTTCAAAAATGCTCCACAAATGCTTAAAAAAGCAAATATAAAAAGCACGTGACCCTTTGGCAAATAGTTTTTTGAATTTTTTGTTTTAGCGACAAAGGCAAACTTTGCCTTGAACTCTAGCAAAATTTTCGCCCAGCTCTACCACGACCTATACTACCCTGTTATTAATGTACCAACCACTCTGTATTGATCCATACTAAAGATGTGTGGTTTATATTACCATTTTTCTGAAAAAAGAAGTTGCCAAAATAGAAAAATATTTTTAAGTAGATTATGGAAATTTAGAGTCGTAAAATTATCTAGCAAATTATAGCAAGGTGGTATTTCAGGTATTATTTCTAGAACGAAAACACCTTAAATCGCCTAGATTGAAATGCATTTCAATGTAGACAAAAGGTGTAATTTTCAACAAATCTGCAGCCCTTTTGTGAATTCTGAAATGTACTGTAGTTAGAAAAGCCGGATTTAAGTTATAAATAGTGTAATATAGTGCAACCATTGTTTGTGTAACAGCTGCAGTATGGATAGAGTCTAAGTTTAATTCAGTGCCGCTGACTTTCTCAAGGTTGCTAAGCTCCCTTCCCTTAAAAAGTTAGATACGTCTATTCTTCCAAACATGTTCAGCTCAGAGAGTTGTGTGAGCGGAGGCCTGAGAGGGGTGGAGGGTACGACAGGAATATGTGGACTTTTAAAACTAGAAACTGGATTCAAGTCAACTAATTTAACTTTTGACCTTCTCAGCTGTTAGATCAAGTTGTTTTATCAGGCACTTGGCCAGGATAAAAGCAAAAAGGGTATGCGAAGCAAGTCTCCATCCAATTGATGGGGCATTAGTAGGAGGAAAATGAAGCTTTCTAAAAACACTTGGAAAGCCTGCACCCCCGGTAAGACTGCGCTTGCGTTTATTTCCTGGAGACGAGAATAAAAAGAAAAACTATTCAAAGAGATTGGCACCTGCCTACAAATGTAAAAAAGGTAAAGGAGACCTTCATCGATGTTCTGAAAACACAAACTGTAAGATTACTTTGTGTAGGTCTTTTAACAAGGGGCTATGGGTGACAGGCAATGTATCTGCTATTTGCTCCACTTTTGTAACACGCCTATTTTTATGCTGGGACACTTTTTAATAGATCTTGTGAACATGTTCAATAGATTTGAAAGCATTTTACCAGGAACTATTGGGTGAGTTACACATCTAATTCTCATGACACATTAGGAAGAGATACATACAATGCAGCTAATAAGCCGCACTAACCATACAAAATTGATGCATTCTGTATCACCACCGTACCCGCACCACCCTATCACCTATTATTAAAACCACTTGTATCTTTAAGCAGGCTCGTGAAGCAAAGGTTGTTACTTTTAATATTTAATTATTTTTAATGTAGCGCATGGTTAGGTAAATGGTTTCCATTTCCTTTAAATACGAATAGATTAACCCTTTGCTGGCGCTGTGACAGCACAGAAGGTGGCACTCCTATGACATTATATAACTGAACTTGGGTGCCACATCGCTGCTTCATATAGAAATTCAGGCGTTAAAGATCTTCCACCTACCAGCGGGACATAACGCAAAACAATGTGAAATAAAGAAGCATTGTGAAAATACCTTAGGCCACACAGACTGCAACCGCTGTTGTCACTCAAACACTTAATCAACTACAATATGTATTGGTAGCCTAACTACAAGTTATTTTTTATTTGAAAGAAAGGATATGCAAAATATTTAAGAGTTGGTTTTATTAAACAAATATATGTCAAAAAACAGTAGGAGTTTTAGGGCTGTGTGTGGGAGGGGAGAGTGTATTACTGCACAATATCAAAATGGATCAGGAATGTTCTGTCACATAATGTTCATAGTTTGCCTTCAGAGCAAATTCAAAGTATGGATTGGATTTCAGGCTGCCAAGTTCATCTGACTGAAGCAGGATCTCTACCTGTGGTAAGTAATTTCTAAGCTGCATACCTATAATAAAAAATAAATCCAACACATCAACAATACATTAAGAATGCACACACACAAATAAAGTAGCAATGTATGCTTTAAGAATTTACAATATATACAGTAAAATACATCTAAATAAATGGACACCGTATGCATGGTTGCCAACATATAGGTGGTCAGTACTGCGTATCTATAAAACCATCCTTCTCACGTATCTACATTTCAACATTGTGAAAGTCACATTTTAAAACATCTATCGGTATTTATATAATACATTATATTACTGTAAGAAACATAACAGCAAGTGTTTTGTGAACAAACAAAGGCAAATTATGTACTCTTAATTTTATTAGCACCAGTTAACAATTAGACACATTTTTATATCTAGCATCATTTCATTTAGGGAGTGTTGATTCAATAATTAATTGCCACTTAAGCTAGGCTTAAAGACAGATACATGTGTTCCATAGAATTTCCACGGACAGGGGTTACTAAAAGGCTCAGTCTTTTTAAATTACTTTTGAACACACACTTTTCAAAGTGTGCTCAGTTTCAGTGAATTCCCTGGTGTATTAGTTCGCATTTCCTAATTCCAGTACTTTCTAAATGTCTTCAAAGAAAATTACTTTCCTTAAGATACAGAACACAGACAATACTGTATAGGAAACACATTGCATTTTACTTAACATGTCCCTGTAATTCCCCATTTTTACAAAAACATAACTTAAAGGACATATTTCTTTTAAAATGTTTTTTTATAATATTTTTTAAAATACTTTGTCATCAAATAATGTGAAGTTATTAATGTATTCAATTTTTCTTAATGGAAATAACTATTCATTGTAAAATAGTATTTGTGGCATATATTATTTTTAGGGTTCATCACATTTTGCATAAACCTCATACCTTCAGATTCTGAAATGTTGTATTTATGTCTCATATGGAATCCGACAACTTTGTCAGGAAAGAGAGAGCTGAAACTGCCAATGTATTACACAAGCTAAAAATACTTACAAGAATATCAATCTAAATGACTATAATTATTCCTTTTTCATTCAATTTACAGCAGGTACAGTATTCATTTTCCAATCTTACTGTAAGGCTATTAGCACACTGCATTACCTTGCAACTTTTGGTTAAGGCTTAATTATGCGTGTTGACAAAGCTGAGGTAGAAGTTATACATATAGTTAACCCATTAAGTTCAGTGTGTAGAACTAGAGGCTGCTAAAATGCTCCTCTGCACACTTGAACATTTGTCATGTACGTTCCTAAAATAAAACGGACTGAAGTTGGGTTCCTTGTGGCTTCAGGCAGCTGTAGAGTGCCGAGTAAAGCACTCCTTTCTCAAATCTATTAAGCCACATACAAATGCCTGCCAAACTCTTGCTCTGCAGTCCAAAACGCTTATATTTTAACACGCCGATTGGAAAACACAGTTACCCAGATTGACTAGACAGGCACGTTCCCGAAACTTGGAGACAACTTACAGCCCATTCACCTGATTGGGCTGTAACATTTCTCCCAGTTTCGGTAAACATGGCTACATTCAGCAGACAATATACCATTGGTACACATACCCATAGCAGACATTGGTACTATTCTGAACAACTGTTATCGTTTATAGATTTGCCAGACTTTACTATAATATAAGACATTCAAAATAAGTTTGTATTTAGATGCACTACTTCCACTGCATGTACAAGAAAAATTGGCAATCTTCTTTTAGTAGAATTCCGAACAGTGGCGTTATTATAGTGTAATTATTATTAATATACTGCTCATGGCATTAGGTAATCTGCAGCAATTACTTATACAAAATTCAATCACCACCATATGCCACAAATTGGATATTTACCTTCATTTAGTAATTTTTGAATTACTTTCACAAAAATTGAGTCTTTTGTTGCTTCTATCGGGTCATCTTTCCCAACTGAAGTAGACCACCTGTAAATAAATCTAATATGAACATATCAACAAGTATGCATTCTTCCCAAACCCTCATTTGTTGCATTCCACCCCAAACAGAAAGGATCAAAATCGCCATATTGGAAAAGAGCTGTAAACTTATGACAGATGATGCATGACCTCCATTTAAAATGATTATTTTAGTGCGTGGAGCACAAGGATCAAGGTACATATTTTCTAAGCAGTCTTCTGCCATAATGCACCTTCCAGCACTGGAAGACACCATTCAACTCAATGGCTTCCAGCACCAGAAGATGTCTTATGGCAGAAATCTGTTTGGACCCTAATCTTCATCAGATAGTGTGTTGTGTTCAACTGATCAAATACCATTTGGATAAATCAATAACATAGTAGGATGATATATATAAAAAAGAAAAATACCTCTTTTACATATGTTTCTATCCTGCGAGTCGTATGCAACTTTTTATGTTTTACTTTCTACCTGGTAGAAATTGAATCTTGTTTAATTGTAAATTATGTTTTGTTATTTGAAGATTCTAATTAACCTTGTTTCTGCATCATTACTTTGTACTGTGGACTGCGCAGCATTTTAATGACTTTCGACATTGTTGTCTAGGCCCATGAAAATGAGCACTTATTTGTACAGTTTCAGGTTATAGAAATTTCAATGAAAAAACACAAATCTAGAGGATGCTGCAAAAAATAAGCGATTTTTTTTAACAGTAATAAACTGTTTTTTCTCTCCAGGCTTTATGAATAACCAATGCACTTCTGCACAGGTGAATGCACCTAATTTGCATCTGAATATAATGTTGGGCGGTTCAATTGAGGAGAGATTTCATAACCATAGAAGATACTGCAATACATAATACAAAATCCCTTGCTCACTGGCTCATTTTGCTGTGGATGAAGCTTTCACCTGGAGCTATCGCTGCCTTGAAGGAAAACCCAGCACTGAAGAAGCGTGTGAAGAGTGTAAAGTCAGATGCTTTGGTGTGAGACCAGTAGCAGCTGTTTGGATAAGTCACTTACTAGTCTGCACCTCAGATACTAAAGTTTACTCTATAAGAAAAGTATTGCATCAACAATACCAGTATCCTTTAGATTATGAGCAGAGCAGGGCTCCCATTACATATGGTTTCATTATTAAAGTTGTCTGTATTTTATGTTTTGCTCTGGTCCGTAACCCCATATTGTACTGCAGTCCAGAATATGTTGGGAACATAATCATTTAAAAAAAGTATAATAATCTGTTCACCATATATATGTGGCATTTGTTTAAAAAAATGGCCTTTTTAACAAACAAAAGTGTTCACAGAATGTATAGTAAGTGACACTCGTATGTTGTATTCTGAAGAAGCCAGGACAATCACTTGCGGTACGTGATATCTCAAAACCTTGCTGTGTTCCAGCGTATTTAAATGCCGTTAGGTGTGATGCATTTGGGCTCAGTTTTGGTATTACAACAATTTCATGCGTTTGCTGTCACACATTGATTAATCACGCCCAAATAATAAGAACACAAGCAAATACTAATTAACCTTTGTACAGAATTCTATCCACTCAAATTATTGGAACATTTTAATACGTAAATCTAGAAGATATCGCCAGACTGAAAACTGGAGTGACACTATTTTTCCCCAAAGTGCAGCATTTTCACGAGTCAAAAAGAATTGTGGTTTCAATAGTGCAATCCCTCCAAGGAATGAACATGTGAGTTATCTAAAAGAACACAGTCCTGTTTATTAATTATTTATCAAGGGACACACGTTTGAGCCCATGATTTTTCTTAAGGATAGAATGGCATCCACTTGTTCTTTCATTAACGAGCTAAACATTTAAAGAAGCTATACTAATAATAAATGTTTGGAATCACTCTGTGCAACTTTAAACAATTATTGAAAGATCATAATAACAAATGTATTTTAAGCATATTGTATTGTACTTTTATGTCAACATCCCACAGCGCAGAACTACACAAGAATGAAGACACTAATGTGACCTAAGTATTTAGGAAGGATTTACTTTGACCAGAAATGTGCTATTTAGGTAGATATGCGAGATGATCAAGAGAAGTGTTTATATCACTCACATGTCTCTCTTCAGAGCACTGCAAAGTATTTCCAACTTCAATGCTTCTACATCCATCTCTTCATCCTTATTTAGAAGAAAAAAAAAAGAAGCAAAGTGTGGTTATAAAACAATATGGTATTATTCTGAGGAACACAAAATGAAATAAGAATTATTATATAAATGGTAATTTTTTTTGTTTTGCTAAACTATTGTTTTACATTTCGAGCCGATTTTTAAATCCGTGCCGTTTACACTAAATAGACATGGAATAGATTTTTGGACACACACACAAACAGGAAAGAAATAATAAAATAACGTTTAAAATTCTGTTATGTGCATCTTGTAACTCCTTACACCCCTGCATCCTAGTCACCTCCCTCCGAATAGTAAGGTGACACACATGAGAAAATAATGGGACGATGACCTTGTTAAATTGGTGATTAGAGATGTGCAGTATATGTCCAAAGTGTCAGTTTTATTGACCAAAAAAAAAATCAATTCTTTCTCCTTGTACATGGCTCCCAATATTTTGTTCTTCCAAGTATGCAGAAATTATGGATTATTTTCGTCCATTGAGGAAGAGATAGAAAACTGTGCAAACCTGTTCTCCTTACTTTAATGCATGTAGACTGTTTCCTCATTCATTTAGACTTATAATTATTACATTAATGTTTTAAAAAAGGTAAATTGTTCAAAAAGGTGAAATGAACAAAAGAATTTTACATTTTAAGCCATGCTAACACTAATGCACAAAAATATAAAATATATGGTGTAACAAAAAGTATAAACCATTATAGCTTCAATGAAGAAAGCCTAGCTATAAATAAAAAATATGTTTTTAAAACGAGCTCTTATTTTAATTAACCCAAAAATAACAATTTAAAAACACATGGAACACCCTATACCAGGGGTGCGCAGACCTTCCCCCTATGCTCCCCGGTCTGCACCACCCCCTGCTCGCGCCCCCTTCCTTACCATGCCTCCGGCGTCAAATGACGCTGTGGGGTCATGTGTCGTCACATTACCATGGCAACGCGACATCACCCCACGGCTTCATATGACATCGCGTTCCCGGAGTCAAGGTACTTGAAGTTACAGAAGCCTCACGCAATCCCCCGGCCTTTAATTTAAATGCCGTCGGGAAAAGCGCGGGGCCTCTGCAACCGCCGCGCCCCCCAGTTTGCGCACCACTAACCTATATTACCACTGCTTACAACCTGTCCACTGGCGTTAAACTAAGAGATTAATTTCCTCTCCTTTACCACAGCTTTACCATTCTGTATTACTGTGACATCATATCACTTAACAATGTACATCCAGGATTCTGTTCTAGAACTTGGCTGAAATCAAATCAAAACAGAAAACAACCTGGGGTGTTACCAAGAGCTCAGAGTAATGAACATTGTGAAAAGAAGAGAAATGGCCGAGTAGAGAGAAGCATCAAACAGCAAGGGGGCTAAACATGTAAATATTTCATTTGTGCTTTTGCCATTTCCATATCTTTGAGCAGGTATTGATGGTTGTCACTAAATAACAGTAAAAGTGTTTGGCCTCTGCTTTAAGGTTTAATACCCTAACACCCTGCTCTACATTCAGCAGAGGTGACACATGGAATGCCCGAAGCCTCAGCAACCCAATGCAGAATAAAGCATTGCAGGGCTTTTGAACAACGCGTGGGTTAGAACAGGGGGGCGCAAACTTTTTTTCCTGCGCCCCCCTGCCGGCTGTCCCCTCACTCCCGCGCCCCCCTCCCAACCCCAACTTACCCGCGCTCCGGCGTAATGACGTCACGTTGCCATAGCAACGTGACGTCACATGACCTCGCAGCGTCATTTTGACGCCGCGTTGCTATGGCGACACAGGGAGGAAGCTGCCGGAGCCACGGTAAGTTAGGTTTACAGAGGCCCTGCAGCTCCCCCGGCACTTAATTTAAGTGCCTTCGGGAAGCGCGCGGGGCCTCTGTAAACCCCGCGCCCCCCGTCGGCAGTGTCGCGCCCCCCCTGGGGGTCGCGCCCCACAGTTTGCGCACTGCTGGGTTAGAACATGCTCAGAGTAAGAATTGTTTATTAGTAATTTTGCTAATAAATGCAATTACAAACCTTTAGCAGCATTAAACAGTTGCCATTTTAATGAGACAAGCTACTGTGATACTATGTTGCTTTCTCAAGTTTGCCCCCAAGTAATAAGTCATGTGATCCCAGCTTCCACCGTATGGCTGCGTCCATAGACACTGCAGCCGTGCGGAGGCGTGCTTTCCCTGGCCTTAGTACGCGCGCCGTACGGGGGCGTGTCTATGGGCGGGCCAGTGACGTCACGGAGCTGGTTCGCCCTCATTGGGCGAACCGCTCACGTGACCGCCCTATCGTGCGAGAAATCAGTTTTGACTGACTTTACACGCCCCCTCCCGCACGCCATATAGACGCGATCACTGCCTTTAGGCAGTCTGATCGCTCAGCGTGCGTACGCGTCCGCGCCTGTATGGACGCAGCCTAAGTCATTTATGCCAGATATGCTGGAAACAAGTATGTTGCAGGCCCATCCCAACTGAACGTTTTCAAGTATGTAAAGCATTTTATATTGTGTGGTGAGGAAATGCCAAATACAGCACAGCATTATTACTTCAGAGATGAGAAAGGTTCGGCTGCGGTTTTATTCTGCATATCTCATTTGTAAACAATGCTGATTTTAACCCTATCAAGTGCTGGAGAGGCCACTTCTAGAATGAAAATGACAAGGCTTCGCTGAAGATTTTCATGTTGGTGGAATGAAAAGTTTTACAACCTGAAAACAGTTTCTGGCAGTAAGGTTACCTAGTGCAGATTAAAAATGCTTCGTATCTTTCACATGCTGCATGTATCTGTATGTAGGGAACCCTCAGCAGGCGGCTGGGTTAAAAAAATGTTGGGCGACTTAAACCCTTCACCATTCCTCATGGGTGATGTAATAATAAAAAAAAAAGTTTGATATAAATATGCATTTTGTTTTTACAACTCTGCATTTTTCATCATTATTATATTACACTTACAGCAAATACAAACATTTTACATTAAGTCACAATCTGAGCCGTTATTAATTTTACATATAATCAGAACTCAGGGCCTGCCATCATACTTAGGACTCTCTAAGTATAACCCTTAGATCCAAAAAGTCATCCTCCAGAATGACACGACATTCTGTATCTTACTATATATTTCTGAAAGCATTGTATGTTTCTCTGTCTGTACTGTGTTCCCTGTCCCTAGCGGCAATCTCATTGGTCCCTTGGCCCGCCCGCCCCCGCACACCTCTCATTGGCCTCACACACTCACCGCCCGCCCCCGCACACCTCTCATTGGCCTCACACACTCACACCACTGCTCAGGCCCCCTTGGCCCGCTCCCGCACACCTCTCATTGGCCTCACACACTCACACCACTGCTTCAGGCCCCCTTGCAGCTCACCTTCCCCCCTCCCGGTGGCCGTCACTCTCCCCCGTCACCCGGACCGCAGCTCACCTTCCCCCCTCCCGGTGGCCGTCACTACAGGCAGCGCACCTTCCCCCTCCCGGTGGCCGTCACTCCCGTCACTCGGACAGGCCCTGCACCTTCCCTGTGTTTCCCGCCGGCTCGCGCTCACAGGTGCAGAGAGGGGCCGCGTGCGCAGCGCTCATAGGCCCTGCACCTTCCCCCCTCCCGGTGGCCGTCACTCCCGTCACACGGACAGGCCCTGCACCTTCCCTGCGGCTCTGCAGAGAGGGGGCGCGTGCGCAGCGCTCCCCGGACGGGAGGAGGGAGAGCAGAGAAGGGCCAGGCGCGCGACAATCAGAGGAGCGCGGGAGAGAGGAGCGGTGCTGTGAGTCCTGGCAGAGCTGAGGGTGCTTTGTGTGTGTGTGGGGAGAGGGGGGGGGACAGTGTGTGTGGGACACCGTGTGTGAGTGGGGGGGAGGGACAGTGTGTGTGGGGTAGAGGGGGGACAGTGTGTGTGTGGGGGAGGGGGGGACAGTGTGTGTGGGGGGGAGGGACAGTGTGTGTGTGTGGGAGGGGGGGGACAGTGTGTGTGTGGGGAGGGCGGGACAGTGTGTGGGGGAGGGGGGACAGTGTGTGTGTGTGGGGGAGGGGGGGGACAGTGTGTGGGGGAGGGGGGACAGTGTGTGTGTGGGGGGGGGGGACAGTGTGTGGGGGGGGAGAGGGGGGGGACAGTGTGTGTGGGACACCGTGTGTGTGTGTGTGGGGGAGGGGGGGCAGTGTGTGTGGGGGGGAGGGGGGGGGGACAGTGTGTGTGTGTGTGGGGGGGGGGAGTGTGTGTGTGGGGGAGGGGGGGCAGTGTGTGGGGGAGGGGGGGACAGTGTGTGTGTGTGTGGGGGGGGGGGGACAGTGTGACTCCCGGGCAACGCCAGGTCTCTCAGCTAGTGTGTGTATAAGTATGTATGTATGTATGTATGTATGTATGATCATCATGCACGCTTCACGTGCCAAACCCGCCCTCTACAAACTAATGACGGTTTCATTTTTTTCTTTCGCCACCTTCTCTTTCTCTCTATCTTGCCCCACTCCTCCCTCTTCCTCCATTCTTTCTCCACCGCATCGCTTTCATTTAATACCTGATGATGTCATCAATTCATTCCGCCTCTCTCTCCTTTTCCAGCATTCTTACTTTCTCTTCGTGTTCCAACTGACTTCCTCTCTTTCTGTGTCTGCTTTCTGTCTTAACTTTATAGCTATCTTGCTCTCCATATCTCCCACCAAGGCTATGTGCATTATGATGTCACCAATAAGCTATATCTCACGGAGGGGCGGAAAAAAAAAAGTATATATACAAACAGTGTACACACACACACACGATTATCATGCGTTTTGTAATGTGTCAAATGTCTATGGCGTTTACAGTATTTTATTTTATATTTTGCTGCCGCTACGCTATTTTGTTATTGTAATTAATAATTTTTTTTTATATATATATATAAATATATATATATTTTATATTTTCACTTATAACCCATGAACATTAAAAGACAGGTGTCTGCAACCTTCTTCCTGATAAGTCAGTGACAAGGAAGTGATTTAAAAGCTCCAGAAGTACTCAATTATTTCTACATTTGCTACAATGATTTCAACAATGTTTTTACCATGGGTTTGCTGGGCTTCAATTTTGTTGGTGATCACCAACACTTTAATATCAAATATCTGCAGAACCAGTGGATTTTCAAGTATGAGGCAAATACCAGGAGCCCCCACCTATCCACCCCTTTCAAGTATGAGGCAAATACCAGGAGCCCCCACCTTTCCCCCCCCCCACTACCTCTGATAATTACTTTGTTTAAAAAAATATATTATAATAATGCTGGCTCTTTAAAGATACAGTAAGATGTCACACAGTCATAACAAATTAATCAAAACAAACTATTTTATCCCATTTATTACACATGTAAGTATACATACCCCATTTATATACTCCAGCAGGTCGAGTGCTTTCTTGAAGTCATATTCATCCGCCCTTCTGTTCTCCTCGCTGATGTATAGCTATGGCATGAAAGTAGTAACATGAAGTGCATGATTATTTTTAACTTGCAATCCATGTAACGAATACGATGCAGGAGTCTTTTGTTAGAATAGAATATATTTATCCAGGGAAATGACATTTTCATCAACATGCGTGTAAGCTCAAAGTACTTCCTTTTAAAGAGATTCAACCAGGGATTTATCCCACCATAGTGATAAATGGCTTGTAGAAAAGAATACAGCTGTTCTCCATGCAATCAGATCTAACGCAACAACATCTACCCAGACTGTGTATGCAGAATATAGTGTTGAACAAGAAACTACAAGATAGCAAAAATATAACATCTCTCCTACAGCTGGTCTTAACGGTGGCTAAGTAAGGCTAGTAATATATCAATCTAGCGATTCCTTAAAAAACAAACATACAACTTTAAGAATTTAAAAAATATGAACAGAGCTCTTGAAAAAAATTGCTGCGTAGGTTAATTATATATCTTGTTTGATTCACCTTACATAGATACATGGCGGATTATGTTGGAGAAAGACAAAATGTCAAACAAATTCAACCGTTGTTATATTCCAATTGAGGAGATACTGCTCCTATATTTATAATAATCCAAAGCAAGGCAAACAAAACCCAGTGAAACAATTTGCCAAACAGGTCTCATAAGGGGGAACATTCCGCTTAAATTCCTGAATAAAAACATAAAAATCAGAATGACTAATATTTTTGGGGACTCCTAAAAGTATGCATTTTCTACAAATTGCCCTACAAAGCCGTCGTAATCACTGCAATTTTGTAATCTCTGCTGCATGATTTCAGTCCTGTATGAGCTCCTAATGAAAACACTGGCCATGTTATATTTGGAAAATAATAGTCCTTTAGTAGTTATTACGCACAAAAACAAACAAATATATATATATATATATATATATATATATATATATATATATATATATATATAGTGTAATGGGGAACTGTGCCTTTAAAAAGGAGTGTAATATTTCACTGAGGTATGTTCAAGAGTCATTTCATTTTGTCACTATATCAATAGTGCAGCTGCTCATCATATTTCACAAGTTTAATACTTTAATCCTCAGAATTTTAATGGCAATACAGCCCAGGGGACAGACTGTATATTTCCTTACATCCTTCACTGCCGGATTGTTGTTTGGTAATTTACTGATTGTCGAGATAAAAAAAACTGCAGAGGAAAATACTCGAGAACCACAACCAAAAAAAGGTAGCTGAAGGAAAAGCAATTCCTCTTATTTGTTGCACACCCTATTTTAATCAGCAATTATATATCATGTGAAGAACAATTTCATGTCATTGATATGCTTTCAGTAAATGATAATGTATTTCTTTGAGTACAAATTAAAATATATCTTTTAATTGATTCATTTAAAATAGATTCAGCCTATATAGGATAAAACCAATGCATGAAATGTATGACAGAAATCCCTGCTGTGCCACGATTTGAGTTGCTAGCTAGCTAGCTAGCTGCACCAGTGATGTTAGACGTGTGGGGATCGCAGTTAAACCTCTTACCAAATTAGTTAAAAAACACTTTGAATAATATAATGTTGTTACTTGGGTAAATGTGCTCCAAGGCTGAGTCCCCGCTGGCGCTGAGCGGGCGGTGCTTGGCGAGGTGACAGACATACATACATACATATATATACACACACACACACACACACACACAAGTCCCTGCTCACGCGATGCGCTAGCGGGTATTCACATGCTCACCAGCGCTCAGCGCTTAGGTAAATACATTTTTTTAACTTTCCCGCTCGCTCAACTATTCGGCAATGCCGCCGCCGCCACCCCCCTCTACCCTTTACCCCTACAATAATAGGGATAGCATAGATAAATAAGCAAAATAATGACTTCTCAGTCACTCCTGTAGGGCTAATGCAATTGCCTCTATGTTATGTATGACCCAGAATTCTTAATTAATCATGAATGTCCCATGTATAATGAGAATATATATATATATATATATATATATATATATATATATATATATATATATAGTGCAGAATAAATGAGTTCTTCAGTATTCGGTGATACCTTTTTTATTTGGACTAACAAATTATGTCATAGGACAAGCTTTCGAGAGTTATCCTCTCTTCTTCAGGTCAAGCAATACTGATATACAAAGGGTTCAATGGCTAAAACAGTGTGGAGAGAGGGAGAAAAAAAAAACCAACAGATATTTACTGTAAATAAGGTAGGGTGTTAAGTGTTTGAAGCCAGGGGACAGTGTCAAAGAAAGGTGGGGAGGGGGAGGGATACTGGGGGGGAGAGAAAGTGTGGATAAGAATAGAGGTAAGCAGGATAATTACAAGCAATTTTGATAGGGTGTGAGAAAACCCATGTCCGCATTAAGTCCCTTGGTTTTGGTGTCAAAGAGTCTTATCATTCTGAGCTCAAATGTTTTCCGTTCTTGGGTGCTTTTAAACATTCCATTGAGGATTTTGATTTTTAAATCATTTATGGAATGATCTGGTTGTGAGAAGTGATGTCCCACAGGTGAGCAGTATCTTCCTTCTTCGTGATGGAGTATAGAGTGTCTGTGCATATTCATTCTTCCTTGTAGTTTTTGGCTGGTTTCCCCAATGTAGCAACCCTGGTCACATTTGTTGCACTGAATCATATACACTAAATTCCTGGATGTGCAGCTGTATGATCCTTTAACATTGAATGTTCTATGGTTGTGACTGGCTGTGGGATCCTAGCAAATATGTTTGCAGAGTTTGCAGTGTTTGTTGCTGCACGGTTTTGTGCCATTATCCATGTCTTTAAAATCATTGTGAAGTTTTCTGCCGACTAATTTCTGTTTGAGGTTTGGTGGTTGCCGGAATGCAAGAATGGGAGGTTTGGGAAAGATTTCGTTTAATGTCGCTTCCTCTGTCAGCATGAGTTGCGGATCTTTGATTATTTTTCATATACCCTCTAGGGTAGGGTTGTATGTGGTCACTAGTGGTATGCGTGTGGTAGGTTCTTTCTGTCTGTATTGTAGCAGGTGTTCTCGTGGGGCTTTTATTGCAGGTGTAATAGTTTTGGCAATGGTCTTTGGTTTGTATCCCTTCTGTCTGAACGATTCGGTCAGGGTTGTGAGATGCCTGTTTCTGTCTTCAGTGTCAGAGCATATGTGGTGGTATCTTGTAACCTGGCTGTGTATGATACCTTGTTTGGTATGAGTGGGATGGAAGCTGGAGTTGTGGAGGTAACTGTATCTGTCAGTAGGTTTCTTGTATACAGATGTGTGTAGTTTGCCATCTTTCAGTGTTACTGTAGTATCTAGAAAGTTTACTAGGTTTGCCGAATAATCCATTTTGAGTTTAATTGATGGATGGAATGAGTTCACGGACTCGTGGAATTGTTTTAGGTTTTCTTCACCCTCTGTCCATATTATAATCAGGTCATCAATGTATCTGTAGTATTTGTAGGGTTTGTGGAGGCATGTAGTTAGGAATCTTTGTTCAAGATTTGCTATGAAAAGATTGGCATATTGCGGTACCATCTTGGTACCCATGGCAGTCCCCATTAGTTGTAGGTACATTTCCTTGTTGAAGCTGAAGTAGTTGTGTGTGAGGATGTATTCTATCAGTTTGGTAATTACATCAGCGCTGTATTTCTGATCCAGGGGAGATGTTGTAAGGAAATGCAGGCATGCCTCAATACCATCCTTGTGGGGGATGTTGCTGTAAAGGGATTCTACATCCATGGTAACTAGCAGTGTGTTGGATGGTAGTTGGTTGATGTTGTTAAGATTATTGAGAAAATCTGTGGTATCTTGTATGAAGCTGTTGGTGCTTCTGACTAAAGGTTTGAGGATATTCTCCACTAAGCCTGATATTTGTTCCGTGAGTGTATCAATACCTGTTATAATAGGTCTGCCGGGGTTTCAGGGTTTGTGGATTTTGGGAAGCATGTAGAAGATCCCAACTCCTGGGTTGTCAGGTATCAGATTCGTGAGTTGCTTTGTATATTCCTGGGTTGGATCATGCATGAGTTTCTTGTAGTAGGTATTGTCTGTGAGTTGTCTGTTGCCTTCTTCTATGTATTTATTTGTGTTTGTAAGCACCACTGCGCCTCCTTTATCTGCTGGTTTGATGGTGATGTTGTGGTTGTTTCGCAGTTCCTTGATTGCAGATCTCTCCATGGGGGATAGGTTGTACATAGTTTTTTTCTGCTGTGTTGATGCTAGTAAGGAAACTTGTGTTCTTAGACTCTGTATGTAGCTGTCAAGTATGATGTTGCGTCCTGTTGGTGGTGTGAAGTACGTGTTCATCTTCTTCTTCTGGTTCTCTGTCATTATGGGGGTGCTCTCTTTTTTGTGGAAATATTCTTTCAGTCGTAGTCTCCTGAAGAATTCTTCTAGGTCTGAGAATAATTGGATTTGATCCAGTTTGGTGGTGGGACAGAATGTTAGTCCCTTGGAGAGAACAGAGATCTCAGGTTTAGAGAGATTATAATCTGACAGGTTAATAACTCCCTGGCAGGCTTTGTACTCTTCTGGGTTGAGGTTGTGTATCTGTCTTGAAGAGTCAGTTCTGGTTTCTAGTTCTATTTTAAAGACATGGATAATGGCACAAAACCGTGCAGCAACAAACGCTGCAAACTCTGCAAACATATTTGCCAGGATCCCACAGCCAGTCACAACCATAGAACATTCAATGTTAAAGGATCATACAGCTGCACATCCACGAATATAGTGTATATGATTCAGTGCAACAAATGTGACCAAGGTTGCCACATTGGGGAAACCAGCCAAAAACTACAAGGAAGAATGAATATGCACAGACACTCTATACTCCATCACGAAGAAGGAAGATACTGCTCACTGTGGGACATCACTTCTCACAACCAGATCATTCCATAAATGATCTAAAAATCTAAATCCTCAATGGAATGTTTAAAAGCACCCAAGAACGGAAAACATTTGAACTCAGAATGATAAGACTCTTTGACACCAAAACCAAAGGACTTAATGCGGACATGGGTTTTCTCACACCCTATCAAAATTGCTTGTAATTATCCTGCTTACCTCTATTCTTATCCACACTTTCTCTCCCCCCCAGTATCCCTCCCCCTCCCCACCTTTCTTTGACACTGTCCCCTGGCTTCAAACACTTAACACCCTACCTTATCTACAGTAAATATCTGTTGTTTTTTTTTTCCCTCTCTCCACACTGTTTTAGCCATTGAACCCTTTGTATATCAGTATTGCTTGACCTGAAGAAGAGAGGATAACTCTCGAAAGCTTGTCCTATGACATAATTTGTTAGTCCAAATAAAAAAGGTATCACCGAATACTGAAGAACTCATTTATTCTGCACTATCGCAACTGGACTAACATGGCTATTTTCTGCTATATATATATATATATATATATATATATATATATATATATAATTTGTCGATCACTGTATATATATATATATATATATATATATATATATATATATATATATATATATATATATAAAAAATCTACTCGCCACCTAGTACCACACATATGCTGCTTGGGCCAATAGGAGCTTGCCACGATGTTAAATCCACTCGCCCGGGGCGTGCAAATGTATAGGTTTGTCGAATATATACATATATATATATACATATATATACATATATATATATACATATACATATATATATATATATATATATATATATATATATATATATCTTAATATATAAAATCCAAAGGTTGGTACTAGCTGCGATGAATCTGATTGGTCCTCAGCCTGTGGCCAATCAGATTGGTGGGTGTGACGTCACCCAACTGCCACTGTCTTCCCCTCGGCTCGCGCCACACGCAACAAACACACACCACACACACACCACACACGGCGCTCATCTCTCCCCTCCCTCCGCTCACCTCTCCCCTCCCTCCGCTTCGCTGATCTCCATCCCCGGCGGGGGAACAGGCAGCGGCCAGGCAGGCTGCAGCTGCCTCGCGTCATCTCTCCCCTCCCTCCGCTCACCTCTCCCCTCCCTCCGCTCACCTCTCCCCTCCCTCTGCTCCGCTGATCTCCATCCCCGGCGGGGGAACAGGCAGCGGCCAGGCAGGCTGCAGCTGCCTCGCGGCGTCTAAGATGGCGGCGGCCGAAAAAAACCCCTTCCTCCCTCGCGGCGCCTAAGATGGCGGCGGCCGGAAGGACCCCCTTCCTGCCGCGCGGCGCAGAGTGAGAAGATGGCGGCGGCCGGAAGTAGAGGTAGGTGTGTGTCGCTCTAGGTGACGTGTGTGTGTGTGTGTGTGTGTGACACTGTGTGTGTGTGTCGCCCCCCCCCTGCCTTTCACACCCCCCCCTGCCTTTCACACCCCCCCTGCCTTTCACGCCCCCCTGCCTTTCACGCCCCCCCTGCCTTTCACGCCCCCCCCTGCGCCATTCACGCCCCCCCTCCTGCCTTTCACGCCCCCCCATCTGCCTTTCACGCCCCCCCCTCCTGCCTTTCACGCCCCCCCTCCTGCCTTTCACGCCCCCCCTCCTGCCTTTCACGCCCCCCCCTCCTGCCTTTCACACCCCTCCCCCTCCTGCCTTTCACGCCTCCTGCCTTTCACGCCCCCCCCCTCCTGCCTTTCACGCCCCCCCCTCCTGCCTTTCACGCCTCCCCCTCCTGCCTTTCACGCCTCCTGCCTTTCACGCCCCCCTCCTGCCTTTCACGCCCCCCCCTCCAGCCTTTCACGCCCCCCCTCCCTGCCTCCGGGCAACGCCAGGTATATCAGCTAGTATATATATATATAATATATATATATATATATATAATATATATATATATATATATATATATATATATATATATATACACATACATATATACATACATATATATATATATACATATATACATACATATATATACATACATACATATATATACACACACACACACACACACACACACACACACACACACACACACACACACACACACACACACACACACACACACACACACACACACACACACACACACACACACACACACACACACACACATATATATAAAAATAAATAAATAGTCTTAGCATTTTGGTGCATAGATGAGTAACATTACTCGATTGTGCATCTGCAACCATGACAGGATTTTAGCAGAGAGGCAGAGAAAAGGTGACACCGGATAGAATTCGGTGCGTTCCTAGAACATCGCTAAATCAGGGCACCTTGGAGGTCCGTAGGACTTTGGCCAAAATGCGCCTGCTCTCAGACCTCTAGCTCACGCAGTGTCAGTGATGGCGTCTGACGTGTAAAGCTCTAACCACCAGGTTTGCCGTTTCAAAAGTTCTTAATAAAGAATGGTGTGGTCAACACGAATTTTCTGAAGGAAACTAAAATGCAATCCAGGCACATTTAGTAAAACAACGGTGACACAATGGTTGTGATCGGTTTAGTAGCTTCAAATGTTGGAAACGGAGAACCTACTAGGAAGGAGAGAGTACTTCACATTCAGTGCGGAAAACAACACACACAAGATAAGGAAACTAAAACAATTCCGTTTACAGAATTTCAGAAAATCATTTTTAATAAAATCGGTTCATATTTGCTAAAGAGTCTTCTGTCATAAGAAAACGCCTTATAGCATATTGAATTGAATGAGCTGTAAGTTGTCTTCCAGCTCCCCAGAAGGTGTCTTGACAGAAGAATGCTTAGTAAATATGACCCATTCTCTGTTTGATCTGATATATTTAGTGAATTAACCATAAGGGTTTTTTCCCCTCTAAAGTTTAATTTTGGTACCACGTGGAACTGGAAGGCCCTAACACAACATGCTGTGAAGTGGCTTCTATGTGGCATTCACTATTAATGGATCTGAGGTTTGCGTGTCACAGAGAAGCAGCTTCCCAGCATGTTGCATATGGGTGATACTCACACAAATACATACAAATTTAAGAGGCACCAATATATGAAAGATTTAGGATTTTATTATTTACATTCAAAAGTACACCCTTAACCGAGCGTCAAACAAGATTAGCAGTAGCAAAGTCACAAGCTTAGTAAGCAGAGAGCCAGAGAGCAAATACAGTAGCTCTCACGCATTTCTGGGGAGCTGGCCGTGTTGGCCTCCTGTTAAGGATGTAGTTTGAATTATATTCTCCTCTGAAAGGGAAGTACCACAAATCTTTCTGCTTGGTGGGAACGGGCTCTTTTTGGATTGAAAACTTTCCCCCGTGTTCTTTAGAGGAATTTGCAATATACGACAGTATATCTGTTTTTTCTTAGTCCCCGTTTTTAGGTTTCTCAGATAAGTATTTTTCATTATTGCTGTTACTTATATATATATTTTTCCCTTCTGTGCCTTTGTCCATACTTATTATCATGCACTTAATTGCGGACTCTTTGGAAAATAGGCTTTTGAATATACTCTGTTTTTGTTATTAGTCTCGTGCTTTTCTTCTGATATATACTATGGATATAGAGATTTGTGTGTTCCGTGGAGCTTTTGAGTTTTTATTCTCCTGTTCACTGAGTTTTCCCATCGGCTGATGGGACGTCTCAATGTATATTTTACAGTTTTTCTACCATTACCGACATTGTCTTGTAAAACTTCACGTGGAATCTTTATCCGGAGACTATGCTATATAAATATATTTTTTCTTTTTCACTACATTTCAGTACTCTTTATTATGGGGAATACAAGGAAAGCCGCTCTTTTTACCATTATTCTGGGAATTGTAGGGGGAGTCCATTATTCCCGTGCACTTAACCTTTACAAGTGTTATCTATATTATATACCCGCTGTCTGCTCCCTTGTTTTGTTATATCCTAATTTGCAGCACAGAAGTGAATCATGCAATGATCTTCCGAGTGGCTCTCTGCCAATATTATCTAAGTCAGGGTGCGCAAATTGGGGGCCGTGAGATTTTTTTGGGGAGGCACAGGCGTTTGCAGAGGTCCCGTGCTCTTCCAAGGCATTTAAATGAAATGCCAGAGGACCGCGCGAGGCCTCTGCAACCTCTACATACAGACATTCAGCCGGCTTCAGGACACGTGACCATGGCAACGCGGCGTCAAATGACGCCACAGGGTCATGTAACGTCACGGTTGCCATGGTAACGTGGCATTAAATGACGCTGCGGGTCATGTGATATCACACGACCCTGCGGCATCATTTGACGCCGCACCGAGGTAAGGGGGGGGGGGAGGCGCGACAACGGAGGACAGCAGGCAGGGGGGGCGCAGCAAGAAAAGTTTGTGCACCCCTGATCTAAGTGACTTGATGCATTGGACTTTTAGGAGGATGTTTCGAAGGAAAGTACAGCATTTTATTTTTCTCTGGTTTACGCAGGAATGGGCCGGAAAAAGGGGTCTTTACCCTGAAGTGTTGACGTTGCCCTCCTATTGTTTTACCAGTGACTATGTTTTGCATTTTACCTATTGACTGTGGTTTTTGCTTATATCCTGCGATGTTTTTTGGATATATGTCCCCTTATTAGGATGGTCTATTTTTGACTGTATCCGACATATTGCCTTATGGACAAATTTCCCCCATTTTTCTGGGGTCTATTCCTGTCATTCAGGACATTAGCTTAGCATTCTCGAACGTTAACACCATTGGGATAGAGACACACACCTTGGAGTACTAGCTCTGTAATTTTCTTTATATTTAATACAATATACTTATGATGTGAGGTTCTTCTACCTCCGTGTATATATTTTTTCTCTGTGAGCAGTAAAATATATTTTTTTGGCACTCTAGTGTTGCCTTGTTTCTTCTATTGTGAATGTGGGGAAGAATAATTTTTAGTTCAACAGTATCCCTAGAAAGCGTGGCGGTGTGACTGGATTCCCCCATCGCAGTACAAGGGCAGCATGAGGCAAAAACAATATCCAACTGGCACCCTCTCTATCCACCTTTATGACGCATCTTAAAACATTTCTTTAACGAAGCATATGGTAGCTCCGTGGCTGCTACTATACACCTCATACATCGAGCATGACCTCTTGCAGGTGCACTAACAGAATTCCCTCCTACTGTCTCTGTACGTTCTTCCTACTTACTAATTAGATTGTAAACTCTTCCGGGCAGGGACTCCTTTTTCCTAATGTTACTTAGGTCTCAAGCGCTTATTCCTATTACGTGTTGCAAAATGATGTCATGTGTATTACTGTTGAAGCGCTCTGTATATAGATGGCGCTATATAAAGATATACATACATACTGTACATAGCTTACAATTTCAGACACCTACCTTGACAAGTTCTACTGGGGTCAACACAGGCATCACATTCAAGTCCAGCTGTTTCTCCTCCAGAAGCTGGTTGGGCAAGGTCTCCTGATGGAGCAAGAAACGCTCCTGCTCTGATATTTCTAGCGTTAAAAAAAAAAAAAGATAAAAAAACATTCCTAGCACAGAAAAGATGATTCTGTGAATAATACCCGTTAATTTCGGAGATCAGAAAACGTGTTGACTGAGACCAGTAATCCATATTTTATTTTTTTAAATAATTTTCAACACTAATTTAATTAATTAGTTCATTAATCCACGACTTCATTTGAAATGACACTATATTAAATTGTTATATTACGTCTGTCAATACTTCACGCATGTAAAATATTTAATAGTTATAAGTTTATTGACAAATCATTTTTATCTATATTTTTTCATTTTGAATAGTATTTATCAAGGCTTCCTTTTATTTGGTTTGTGATTTGAAAAATGTAAAATAAAAATGGATTAGCTTTGACATAATTTAAACACATTGGAAAACAATGAACAGGGATAATGTGGTACTGTGCAGAGCAGTTTGCCAAAGAAATTCATACAGGAAAGAATCTCTGGAATTACCTCGCTAAGAAACGACTCCCCACCTTATACGTGTTTTAAAGTTCCCTGAAGAATCACTTCTTTAAGTAAGCCTAGCTAATGCTCTCCCGATAGCCTCACTTCCTCTTCAAACTTCCACTATTTCCCTGCAATTTATACGTGCATCACAGCTGCCAAATTCACAGTGAGCGGCCACAGCTCCTCTATGCAGTCTCTCTTTAATATGAAAAATACCACTTGTGAGCACATTCACGTCAGACAGGGCTGCAACCCTGCCTTTTGCCATGATCTCTCAGCATACAGTGATTCCACTACAGCAAGGGATTCTGGGTAATAACATGCAAATGAGTACAGTGTGTCACCTTTTGCTTCTTGTCCATTTTAACATGGACCCATCTTTCCTATTAGACTCTACGCTGTATGCAGAGACCGCAATGGCCAATGGTATTTCTATTGTTTCTTTCATTAAGCCGTGGCCATAGTAGGCGCGAGACCGCAAGCGGCACAAACAAATTCATTTACTTTAACCTGTCCTGCCATACTGCGCGGGATGTGATGCGCACGACAGCGCAGCAGGATTTGGAGGAGACAAATCCATAAAAAAATTTGTGCGACAGCCGCGTCACGTGAGCCGTTTGAACCAATGAGGGCGAACCTCAATTGTTCAACGATAGAGAAAAAGGGAGAAAACAGTGCACTGCCAGGGAGTCAGGAGGTATAAAAATAAGGTTCTATTTATTCAGCACAAGTACAAAAAACATCATCCCAAGGAGGTGGAAAAAGTCCTCCTACGCGTTTCAGACACAAATGTCCTTTATCAAGGAGTAAGTACAGCCTGGTGACATCACGGCCAAGCCTCTCTGTCGCGCGCGTCAACGGAGGACACCGCTCAGGCAACAGCCGTGCGAACCTATTTCCAGATCTGTTGCGTGCATGGTAGCGCCTACTGTGGGCACGGCCTTATATGTTATTTATACACCACTGTCTGTTGTAGCCCATCGTAACTTATATAGGGAAACTGCTGCACACCAAAATATATGAAATAAATAAGATACAAATACCGGTGCTCCTGGTTCAGGATTCCCTGTCATAATCCAATATTGCCAACAGAATGACTTGACGTTTCGGCCATACATGGCATCTAAAAGCCATTCTGCTTTTGATAAAGGCCATGTATGGCCGAAACGTCAAGTCATTCTGTTGGCAATAGTGTATTTAAATTCCGTGGAGCCCTGTTCTTTATACCTTTCGTTAGCCCATCGTAATACACAACAGACAAACATTTCAAAAACAATTATCCGTTTAAGAACAAGAATCATTCTGTATCTTGAGGCACAAAACAACTGACTGCATTTTTTTTTAACCTCCCCATCCTACGGTCTACTCTGTGAACATCGCTTTGTGCTTTGGATTAATAAAACTGGAAGATTTTTTGGGAAATCTCTTGAGTGCTCCAGCGCTGTCTCTTGTATGATAAATACCGTTTTCAAATATAGTTTTCTATTGGCAAACGCAACAAACTAATATATATCATTGAGTAACTTTTACGTTTCGTTATTATCCTCTTTTGTACCGTCAATCTTTTCTTGTAATACATCCTCATGGAAACCAGATGCCAAAGCAGCTAATTTACTCAGTCCCAGCAGAGTTTTCTTCTTACAAAAGTATCGCTTCTCCATATTTGCCAAAGTCTGAAGCGTCCTGTGAGCCTGAAATTAGTAGAGATATTGATTAGAACCAGCAAGCTAGAACTACAGCTGTAAAACTCTGGAGATTTCATCTTGTATTTGTATCATTTTTACATTGTAACAAACATAATTTTTTTTATCTTGTCGGAATAAATGCTTTTAAATAATGTATTTACATTTTTTTGGAAGATGTCGAGTTGATTGACTTCCTGTGGGCTTGTCAAAAAGGCATTGGAAAATTTTCCTTGAAAAAAATGAAGCCTCACACAGCCAAATAAAAAAAAATTAAAAATCTTTTTTTTTTTTTTTTAAATAACAATCTTTTTAGGATTTCCTGAAGATGCATTAGCAGGAGAGCTATGCTCCTTATCTAATTTATTTCCATAAGAAAGCCTTTTGTGAACCTCATTTTCCCCAGGCAAAGTATCGGTGGAGGTAGCCAGCCTTCATAATAATGGTGAAGCCCGGCTGGTTACCCCTAAAAACCTGTTTTGTATCTCTTATCCATCATAGGTACAGAACTGGGACTTCAGGAACAGGACTTTATAGTGGATACTGAAGGGGGGGGAGAGGGGGAAAGTACTAACGTGTGTAAAATGTTTGGGGCAAAATTACCGGTTGCCCCATAATTTAACCCGCAAATGCACCTTAATACCGTCATGTTTCCCCTATGAAATATTGTTTCTCCCGTCAGCAAAGCTAATTTTATCAACCAAATCCTGAGCCCAGGTTACAGGAAGAAATATGTTTTTAAAATGTGGATTCTATGGAGGCAGTCCTGGTAATACGATTAGCCAGGATGTCTGCATAGAGATGGTGGATCAAAATGGATGATGGGAGTAGCGTGGTGTTGGGCCATCTGGTTGAGCGGGCAAGGACGGAGAACCAGGTCCAGAGACAAAGGCTCCCCACGGGGGAGACTCTTTGTTCTCTCAGACACTGTGGAGCCTACCCAGCGGAAGTTATGGGGCACCAAGGGGAAGCCGTTGTTCGTAGGCACGGTTCCCATTGGCCAGTTCAAATTTCCCGCTCGCCGGAATACTGAGCCTAAGCGCGCCCCCTCCTTTGATTGGTTACAGCCGGATGAGCCGCTGGTTCGTGATTGGCTGCTGTGTGAAACCCGTGCTCTGATTGGTCGCCAGTCCCTCTTCCATGTTAAACATAGGACACTGAGGTCTATATAAGGGGACTGCCCAATCAGAGAACCAAACATTCTTGGGACTTGGTCCAGTGAAGCGCTGGGGGGCTTTTCAAGTGCTTTGCTCCGAATAGCAAAGCATTCAGCGATGCCAGAGAAGCCTGGCCTAGCTGAGGACAAGTTCTGAGGACGTGGCCAAGTTCTGAGGAACGATCCAACTTGCTCCAGGCTTAGTCCAGTGATGCGACCGGCGGGTGCTCGGCACTGAGGTGCCGGAGCAGCCTGGCCAAGCGGAGACTAAGCGCTGGGAGCAAGTTATCGCGGCCAAGTACTGAGAATTGGACGGAGCCAAGACCAGCGGGGAGAGCATGGCGGCTCTCCCGAAAATTGTACCGTGTGTTTCCTGGACGTAGAGCGGACAGGGTAAGCCTACTGAAGAAGGCGCCCTGCACCTAGTTGAGGCTAGTGTCTCCCCCCAGACGGTATCCATTTCCCTGTTTTGGTGCATTTTTGTATATCTGCTAGCCTTGCCAAAATAAACCCATTTATTCAACATCTTTGTCCCGTCTTTTGTAAATAATCCTGGAAAATAAAGGTGAACAAAAGTACTGGTCCCCGTGACACCGGATAGTAAAACACCTGTGATTACTGCTGTGACTGCCCAACTTACCCCCTTTTTATTTTCTGTATCCCACTTTTTGAAAATATGCTGAATAGATTTTTTTAAATTTATTTTGTAAAGGTCATTGTTAATTTTTCACAGGAAAGATTGCATTGGTAAGTTGTTTAAAACAGTTGGTGTCAGTGGGGCCTGAAACTCATTGCTTTGCACCAGAACGGTTACAAATCACTTGTCTATGGTACGTGGGACTGCCTCTTTTGTGCATGGGTTCTTTCCAAAGCTTGGTGTGTGGCTTTAGTACCCTGAAGATCGGGCGTAAAAAGAACATGAATCCGAATTTGGCCAGAAACTGGGATTTTGGGATATTGATTGCTTACCTTTTCAAAGTCCTGGCTGTTGATCTCATGTAACCAGCTGAGGTGTTCGTGAGATTGCAAGAAGGAAGCCAGCTGTCCGTGTTGAGAAACCGGCTGAGATAACAGCTTCCCGCGCTTCCCTTTCTCCAAATACCAGCGAAACAGGAAATCTGAAAAATTCTATGTGGTATATGGAAAAAAACAAAAACTAAAAACACTGGTGGATATACATAAAGTGTTACAAACAGAGCATTGCTCAAAAAACAGGTGCACGTTGGGTCCTTTTAATTCGGTGCGAACTGGAGCATGAGGCACCAATTAACATCTATAAAATTCAACACAAGCTCTTTACAAGCTCTTTCTGGGGTCTGAAAAGCCCTGCAATGCACTTTGAAAGAACTAATTTCACACGGTAACCCACACCTCCAGTTTTGTACTGATATACCCACATACACGGCTCGACAAATGCACTCGCCCCCTTGCCTGGGGCGAGTGTATTTTACCCACTGGCGAGACTTACCGGCGGCGGCGTGGTGCGCCGACTCCCGGCATTCTCCTGCGTCCCCCACATTCAACTCCGGGATTCTCCTGCAGCTTCCATGAAAATGGCTGCGCGGGGCCAAATGACGCCGCATTATCATGACAAATGACGTAACGTAGCAGTCCGTTGCCATCGCAAAGCAGCGTCATTTGATGCCGCACAGCTATGTTCACGGGAGTTGTTGCAGGGGGGAGACGCAGGAGAATGCTGGGAGACGCCACACCACGGCGCCGGTAAGAATTGCCAGCAGGTAAAATGACTGGCGCTGTTTAGTTTTTTAAGAACTTGGCGAACGATAGAGATATAGAGAGATACACACACACACACACACACACACAGGGCTCCACAAATGCACTCGCCCCCTTGACTGGGGCAAGTGCATTTTACTGGTGGCGTGCTGCGGCCTCTCCCGGCATTCTCCTGCATCCCCCATATCAACTCTCGGCATTCTCCTGCAGTTTCCGTAAAAATGGCCGTGCGGCATCAAATGACGCTGCATTGCCATGACAACGGGATGCCACAACGTCACACGGCATCAAGTTGCCATGGCGCCGTCACGTAGCGTAGTCATGGCAAGGTGGCATGGCCATTTTGACTGAAGTTGCAGGAGAATGTCGGGAGTTGAAGGGGGAGATGAAGGAGACGCCGCACCACGCCACCGGTAAATCTCGCTAGCGGGTAAAATGAGGGGGATTAGAGAGGGAGGGGGAGGGGCTCTTTTTATAATTTGGCGAGGTGTGTGTATGTATATATGTGTGTATATACAGTATGTATATATGTATGTGTGTATATATGTATATATAGTCCCAAGCCCCTAAAAAAATGTGGCAAATGCAGAGGTAAAAGAAAAGTGTGCTTGCCTGTGTGAGATGTACACGCCCATAATATATATTTTCTTTAACTGTGCATGCAATGTCTTGTATATAATGTACACCCTGTTCATTTATGTAACTGTACTTGTAACCATGTATTATTTGTCTTAACTGTGCCCAGGACATACTTGAAAACGAGAGGTAACTCTCAATGTATTACTTCCTGGTAAAATATTTTATAAATAAATAAATAAATAAAATGTAAGTAATCATGCAATAATCAAAGTAATAAAGCAAGTTTACGACGCTTAATTCATATAACAGTTTTTTTTATGTTAAGATAAAAGGACAAGGACGTAGGACCTCTATGCATAATTTGATATGCATCATTCTATTTGAGTTGGGTAACTTCGCTTATGACCACTGCTCAAGCAACTAGCTGACATACCATTTATACATATTCAAAATGTGTTTCTTAGTACCATTTTATTGGCCAAAACAGTTTAGGTTACTACATCCCCCCAAAAATGTGATTTCCCGACCCACCCTCACCTCTCACAGGAGGGGTTTACCTGATCTGAGAACTGAGTCAAGTACTGCTGCAACCTGGTCTGATTATCGGTCATTTCACATATTTGCACCAGGATATCAAAGTCGCAATACTTCTCCGCAAGGGTAGCAGCCCACTGGTACTGGCCCAGAGTCACTGCCGAAGAGAAAAACATCAGATCAGATCTATTTCTCACATTTTTTGTCAGAAAGATATACTAAATACAGTAAGTAAACATGGGAAGGATGTTGATCCAGGGAGTAATCTGATTGCCAATTATTGGACTCAGGTGTAAGGATTCCAGCAGTTTGGGGTTTCCAGATTGCCTGCCCTTTCTCCTCAGTTCAGACATTTTGGTTACTGGCAGCCTGCTACTTAAGGCTGCAGTTCCCAATAGGAGTCGCCGAGCAAAGTTCGGTTAGCTGCAGCTCCGGGTGATATTCGCTGTCACGCCTTTTGCCTATTTGGAATCCCTGTTGCTGACCCCGGACTGTGCTCCCCGACCTCGCTGCCTTCCGCCTGACCTTTTACCCGTCGCCTGGACTCTGCCCCACTGCCGCCAGCCCTGACCCCAGCCTGCTTACAGACTACGGATACTCATACAGGACTCTGTCCCCGGGCTCTGGTCGGTTAATCTGCATTCCTACCTCAGCCCTGCGGGTCAGCTTCCTGATTCGAGGCGGGCACCATCAGATAAGGAAGGAATTTTTTTTTCCCCTTATGAGATATCAGATGATTTTTCATTTGGGTTTTTGTTTGCCTTCCTCTGTAGCAATATACTGTAAGTACAGATATAGGATAAAGTATCTGTCGTCTAAATTTAGCATAGGTTGAACTTGATGGACGCATGTCTTTTTTCAAACTCATCTACTATGTAACTATGTAACTATGTAAAGGCCTGCAATGCAAGATGGGCATGATCGGGCTGCCCACTCCACCAGAGCGATGAGCCTGATAGACACGGAAGACACTCCACTTCCGTTTTAGTGCCCGGGGAGGGGCGGTCAAGGCAATGAGATCGCTACCGAAGCAAATCCCAGAAGTCCAGTGGCACTCGGGTGCTACCGGACTTCCAGTGTAAAGGTTGAGCAGCAAAAATATCACTCAAACAAATGCAACCAAGTCTAGCGAACTACACAAATATTCACTTATCACTTTTCCCCCAACATGTGCGAGTGTGAAACGTGTGTGTATATATATATATATAAATAAAAGAAGAAGAAAGCGCAAACCTGAATGCTATTAAAATAAGGAAAAAATTTAATAAAGACAAATATTGGCTTGGTTGCAGGATAAACAGATAAGAAAAAACAAACAGTAAATATTAAAGCATAACAATACAATACAATGGGATATATTAGGAAAATAAAAAGATATATATATATATATATATAGATATATCTATATATATATATATATATATATATCTCTATATATATAGATATATATATATCCAATAGCGGTGTCCAAAAATAGTCCAAAAAGGTCTAAAGGGAGGAAGTGGCACTGGTAAATACCAAGATACTTGATTGCATAGCGGGCTAGCACTAGAGATGCCGTCCTGTCTCCTCAATACCCCCCTCACACGACAGCCAATTTCCTCCAAAGGGATATGCTGCAGCAGATAGAAATGGCTGTTTGAAAGCCAAGTGCAGCTGCACGAGCTGCAAATCCCACTAATAATCTCTGATGTAGATAAAGCCAGTGCTCTCCACTCTCCAAACTCCTAACGTTGCTCAGCCCTCCTCCCACACCAGCTGGTGGACACAGTGACGTAACCTATGCGTTTCGTCAGCTGTAACGCCAACTTCTTATACACATACACACACTTAGTTAAGTTATAGTGGGTAAAAAAAGTGACAAAAACACGTGTGTGTGTGTGTGTGCACATATATACACACACACACACACACACGTGTAGGTTAGACATTGTGCAATAAGCCAGATTTAATACACTCAGAAACCATTTTAACATTTGTATAAGGCATCTTGTCTGTGTTTGGATGGACATGAAGACAGTGCAATGAAAGTTTGTTTGCTAATCAAACATAACCTTACAATTTACACTGTTAAATTGCCCACCAAGCCCATCCTCTTTTGAAATTCTAGTTGGCAAAATCTGCCTCCCCTTTTCTAAGCCCATCTTGCTTGCTGGCATCTACCGCCCCCCTAAAGCCCCTCTACAATCCCTGACTGATATCACCCAATTTCTTGGCTCCATTTCCTCTCTGAATGAGAAGAGTGAGCTGCTAGTTCTTGGAGATTTCAACTTCAATTGGCTTGACCCTAAAAACCACAAAATCCAGATAAAACTCAAGTCACTTTACCTATCGCAACTCATTTCCCAACCCACACGGATAAACCTGAAATCGCATAACCATTCCTTGCTAGACTGGATTCTCTCCTCAAACCCCAGCAGAATCCAATCCTCTGGCATCCTTCCTGACATTTTCAGTGACCATGCAATAGTGTACTGTGTAAGGAAAATTAAAACGCCCCAATCAAGCCCTAAAGTTCTCCTCACTAGAACATTTAAAAACTTTAACTCACAACAGTTTCTGGATGACCTTACCAACTGCCCATGGCACAGAATCGATTTAATTCCCGACCCTGATTCTGCGCTTGACTATTTCCAATCAGAGTACTTAAAACTCTGTGATACCCATGCTCCAGTACGCAGAATAAGGGTATGGGGTGCCCACCTTCCATGGGTAGCACCTGACCTTATAGCACACTACCAGTTCAGGGATGCCTTGTGGAAAAGCTACAAAGTAACTGGCACTACCAAGGATCTCAATCACTACAGATGCACGCGGAACATGTGCACAAGGCAAACAAGGCATGCAAAAGCACAATATTACTCTGACAATCTCCACCAAAATACAACAAACCCAGCTAACTTCTGGAAGGTTATCAACAACATGTTCCAGCTTCCTAACCATCAACAACCAAGTAATATCACTAAGGGGGATATTACTCTGACAGACCCCACTGACATTGCAAATGCCTTCAATGATTACTTTGTGGGGTGCGCCAATAACTTATTAGCGAAATGTAGCCCAAACCACAAACCTGAATCTCATCCTGGGAGTACCCCTATAGTCCCACCCCCTCCCAACACTGCCCACAATTTTCAATTTGGCCCAGTATCGGAAGAGGAGATTATACAAGCGCTCCTCAAACTAAAACTAAGCAGCCAATGTGGACCTGACTTACTACAATCTAGGTTCCTACGACTTGGTGTCCCAGCCATTGCCAAACCAATTGCGTCCATAGTCAACTCTATCCTGTCTGCAGGCCATATCCCTAAGACCTGGAAAACTGCCAGAGTTGTCCCAATCTTCAAAAGTGGGGACAAAAACACTGTCTCAAACTACAGGCCAATCTCACTTCTCCCAATTTTATCCAAAGTCATGGAAAAATGTGTCCACTCTCAATTAAGCGATTTCTATACCAAGACAAATTTCCCTAGCCAATTCCAATCTGGGTTTCGTCCCAAACACTCCACCGTAACTACCCTGCTAAAAGTTTGCAATGAAATCCTGTGTGTAATGGAACGGGGTCAACTCACTGGTGCAGTATTCCTAGATTTTGCAAAGGCTTTTGACACAGTTGATCATGCTATCCTGCTTAACAAACTCCAGAGCTCAGGAATAGGGAAACATGCTTTAAACTGGTTTCAGTCCTACCTATCAGGAAGATCCCAACATGTGTCCATCTCAGGCTCTAACTCCAACCCCCTGGACATCACCTGTGGTGTCCCGCAAGGCTCTGTTCTGGGGCCCCTACTCTTCTCAGTGTTCATTAATGATCTTCCCACAGCTTGTAAGGAATCCTCAATACACATGTATGCATATGACACAATCCTATATGCACACAGCCATAGCCTCTCTAACCTTCAACACATACTTCAGTCTGACTTTTTGAGACTCGAAAACTGGATTTCCCAAAACAAACTGTTTTTAAAAACTGACAAGACTGTAACAATGGTATTCGGGACCAAGACTAAATTTTTAAAGCTTCCAGTGACTGAGCTCCTGATTAGAACCAACACTAACACCACTCAAACCCCTGTCACTAGTTTTAAATACCTGGGCTTATGGTTTGACTCCCACTTAACATTCGGGATGCACATTGATATCCTGACAACCAAGACCTATGCCAAACTAGGGGCACTTTACAGGAACAAATCCTCCCTAAGTCTCCTGGTCAGAAAGCGTATCGCACAGCAGATGCTCATGCCAATTATTGACTATGGAGACATAGTATACGGCTCGGCACCTCAAACCCACCTTAGCAAACTTGACACCCTCTACAATTCAATTTGTCATTTTGTTCTCCAATGCAACTACAACACACATCACTGCGATATGCTCAAAGAACTAGATTGGTCATCACTAGAGTCTAGGCGCAAAGTTCACCTTTCCTGTCTTGCCTTTAAATTCTTCATGGGCAAGCTACCCAGCTATCTGAACAAGCTCCTCACCCCTACCACATGCAGCACTTATCATCTGAGATCAGACTCCAAAAGACTGTTCATGGTCTCAAGGCTCAACAAAGTATCCGGACGTTCCTCCTTCTCCTACCGTGCACCCCAAAACTGGAACAACCTACCGGAGACTCTCATATCCACCACCAGTTTAAGTTCTTTCAAATCTAAGGCTGTCTCACATTTTAATCTGGTCTGTAACTGTTTCATACACCCATAATATATATTTTCTTTAACTGTGCACGCAATGTCTTGTATATAATATATACCCTGTTCATTTATGTAACTGTATTTGTAACCATGTATTATTTGTTTTTCTCTGTGCCCAGGACATACTTGAAAACGAGAGGTAACTCTCAATGTATTACTTCCTGGTAAAATATTTTATAAATAAATAAATAAAATAATAACCTAGAAAAGCAAATACAGCATAAAATACATTTACATTGGGCTTACAAGCCTGACATACTGTAGGGATTCAGTATCACCACAGAATCCGTTTATATTATAGAGAGGGTAAAGTTTAGAACGTCGTACTTCAAATATGTACAATCAGAGAACAGGAATATATCCTGTCCAATACAATTGATCAGAATTCTGACTGATCTACCGTGTGGGCTGTATGTGTGTTGGCTGAGTGAAGGATTCTGTTTATACAATAGCTCATGTTGGACAAATACCAGTGGAATAGGCAACCTGAAACCTAATGACTATTAAGCCATCCTGAAACTGGTTCGGTCAACAAGAAAAACAGGAAAAAGTACCCGGGCGCTATCTCAATATGCAATGTGGAAATAGGTAAATAGATAAGTAAAGAGTGTGTAACAACCTTCTTGGGGTTTAATACCCCTTAAAACCTTAAGTGATAATCTATTATTCTAATAGATTTTTACACTAGTATCTCCCCACTACCCTCAAGACAGAAGATCCACTTGGACACACTATACCCCACCGGACCACTGTCAGGAGCTATTACCATTTGCAACTTGTGCTCCCCCATTTTTTTCTGTGTTTCACATCATTGTAAAGGCCTGGTTTGATTGTCTGTATGTATGCATGCCTTTCTTCTAATAAATACCTCTGCTGTGCAAGGAGTACTGCTTCTGTGTGCTGCGAATATACTGTTTGTACCCACTGCTAATTATTGTTTTAAATTACAACAATAAAAATCTGGGGTCAGTCTCACGCTAGGGAAATAGTATTTACCACTTTTCCTGATTGATTTATACTGTATCACAGGAGGAAGCCATACCAGAGATTCCAAGCAAATGAAACATTTTCACTTACACAAAGGAGACAAAAGCTCTGATCGTTTCTGTGTATATTCCATTTCCAGAATGCAGTATCTCTCTTGGTCACTTGGCCTGTCCACAGATTTCAGCTGAGTGACATAGTCGTCAAGGAAATAACTTAACAGCGCTACCAGTTGCTCAGTCAAGGTACTGCGGAGGCCACTATCAGCCTGAGGATAGACCTTCTTCAGGATGATGGCATGCTGACGCACAATCACTGTTCGGATTCCAGCAGGCCCACTAAAAGCTGCAGAAACAAACAAATTCTGTTCATAAAACAGTGCCAAATAAAGTGAAATTAAGTTTGTGCAAATTAATCTCAAGTTTAAAACACACACACGTATGTATGTGGTTTAAATTTTTGTATAATAAATAATGAACTAAATGTTGCGCTTTTTGTTTTGTGTGTATATATATATATATATATATATATATATATATATATATACATACATACATACATACATACATACACACACATATATATATATATATATATATATATATACATATATACACACACACATACATACATACAGTCACGTAGTGCCCCGTTTCACAGAAGTTACAGGAGAATGCCGGGAGTTGAAGGGGCAGACGCAGGAGAATGCCGAGACAAGATTCACTACGCCGCCGGAAAGTCTCGCCAGGGGAAAAAATGCACTCGAGATAGATATATATCTTTATCTATAACTCATACACACACACACTATATACACGTTGTGTATCCTGGAATTCTTTTCCCACTCCTATTCTTGCAGGCAGAGATCCTTTAATCTTCAGTTTGTAAAGAGGATGCTATGAGATTTGATGGATAGACATGAGCCTTGCGGTAAACCTTCAACCTCCCACAGAGAGAAATCAGTTAGAACAGCAGCTGCTTTACACATTCTTTATTAGACGTCTGTCAAGATTCAATAAGCTGTGAGGGGGTATTGCGCCCTGATACGGCGTCAACTGCTACTCAAGTCTTAATGCTGGATCGAGGTGCGATACCCCCGCATCGGTGCTTAGTAAATCTCCCCAATAGTATGATGAAGCCAAGCCTTGTAATCCTCCAACAATTGTGAAGTAAACACTATCCCCAGTGAATGTAGACGTTGGAGTGTTAAGGATGGGAAGAATGCAGAAAGGTTCAGCCAGAATATGTGCAGCAAGAACAAAAATTAAAAACGTTTCCAGTTTCAAGGTTATAATAATAATTAAGAGACTATTACATAGCCATGGACAATGGTGGATGTGAGGGACATGTGAGGGACAAGTGAGGGATTCTTACGGAAAGCGACGTGGATACATGAAGCAACTTTTACCTGAGGTGGTGACCATGCCAGTGACCATACCTTGTATGTTATGTTTTGGCCAAAATGTGTAACTAAAGACCCCCCTACCCCTACATTTTTCTCTAGTGAAGACTTATGAAAGGTTGAACAATATTGTATTGCACACTTCATGCAGCATGTTGAACGGATTTAAAAGAGATTGCTAATAGTCATTGTATTGCAGGCATTTCAGAAGTATAACATGTAAGAAAGGTGGAGATCTAGAGAGATGTGCTCCGATGTGACTTTTGCTCTTACAGATGTCCAGTGCCACTTTCACACAAACTAGAAGACCTGACAATGCTATGTATTGGGTGACTTTGCCATATTGTGGATTCTGGATCATTGCTAGGAAGAGACACAATTGAACCCTACTGTGCGCATAGTGGGGTTTTTTTTTTTTCAAACGGTGCTTGTTTGTCATATAAATTATAAGCCTCAAGATTTTGTGTACAAGACCATTTAGTGCAGAGATAGGTATAATTATATTTTCTTAACATGGCTGTTTTTCCAATATATTTTTGGTTTACATTTTCAGAGCATTCATTTTACTTACCCGTCCATGGAATATACTCGGGTTCCTTTTCTGTGTGTTCACTTTTATACAGAGAGCTCTTATTTTGTCTGTACTGAAAGGCAGCATGTAGCATATCCTAGAACAAAAAATAATGAGCGACAATGTATTCTATAATTTGATATACAAAAGCCTCAAAACTGCAAAGGAATAATGGACAATATTAATATAATTTTCATGATTTAATTAGGTATTCCATACTAATGAAAAAAGTACAAGCTGCGCCGACAAACTCCTGCTCTTAAGAAAATTGAAAGCAGGACTCGTGACAGAGCGCTAGGCCACGCCCCCTGGCGGTTCAGCCAATGAGAGTGAACCTGCTGGGTGACGTCACGGCCGCCCACCGACCCCCCCCATCTTTCCCCCTGCAGCTCACTGCAGACCGGGGGACTCGGCTGCCAGCGCAGCCAGGCGCGTGTGCAGCGCAAGCACTGTGGCCGTAGCTTTATAATGACAAATACATGGTTACAATAAGTGAAACGGGTTATACAGTACATTATATACACAAGACATTGCATGCACAGTTAAAGATAATAAACATTATAGGCTTTATAACAGTTACAGACCAGATTAAAATGTGAGACAGCTTTAGAGTCTCCAGTAGACTGTTCCAGTTTTGGGGTGCACGGTAAGAAAAGGAGGGGCGGACGGATACTTTGTTGAGCCTTGGGACCATGAGCAGTCTTTTGGAGTCAGATCTCAGATAAGTGCTGCATGTGGAAGGGGTAAGGAGCTTGTTCACATAGATGGGTAGCTTGCCCAGAAAGTATTTGAAGGCAAGACAGGAAAGGTGAAATTTGCGTCTAGACTCAAGTGATGACTAATCTAGTTCTTTGAGCATTTTGCAGTGATGTGTGTTGTAATTGTATTGGAGGACAAAGCGGCATATTGAGTTGTAGAGGGTATCAAGTTTGCCAAGGTGAGTTTGGGGTGCCGTGCCATATACCAGGGGTGTGCAAACTTTGTGCACTGCGCCCCCCCCCCCCTGCCTGCCAGCCCCTGTACTTGTGTCAGCCCTACCAAAAATCCGGCGTCAAATGACGTGCAGGATCACGTCGTCATGTCACCCGCGGCTTCATTTGATGCGCTTGCCATGGCGACGCGTCACGTCACATGATCCCGCGGCGGCGTTGCTGACAAGGTAGGAGACACTGCAGTTGCCTCACGCGATTCCCGGCACTTAGTTTAAATGACTTGGGGAAGAGTGCAGGGCCTCTGCAGCCGCCACGCCCCCCCCAGAGAAATCTTGCGCCCCCCCCTGCCATATACTATGTCCCCATACTCGATAATTGGCATTAGCATCTGCTGTGCGATGCGCTTTCTGACCAGCAGACTTAGGGAGGATTTGTTCCTATATAGTATACCTAGTTTGGCATAAGTTTTGGATGTCAAGGTATCAATGTGCAACCCAAAAGTTAAATAGGAGTCAAACCATATGCCCAAATATTTTAAACTAGTAACAGGGGCTAGCATAGAGTAGTTAGTTTTGATCTGTAGCTCCTTCATTGGAAGCTTTAGAAATTTAGTCTTGGTCCCAAATACCATTGTTACAGTCTTGTCAGTGTTTAAAAACTGTTTGTTTTGGGAAATCCAGTTTTCAAGTCTCAAAAAGTCAGATTGAAGTATGTGTCAGAGAGGTTATTACTCTGTGCATATAAGATTGTGTCATCCGCATACATGTCTATTGAGGCTCCCTTACAAGCTATAGGAAGAACATTGATGAAGACCGAGAAGAGTAGGGGCCCCAGAACAGATCTTTGCAGGACACCACAGGTGATATCCAAGGGGTTGGACTTAGTGCCCGAGATAAACACATGTTGGGATCTACCTGATACGAAGGAATGAATCCAGTTTAAAGCATGCTTCCCTATTCCAGAGCACTGGAGTTTGTTGAGCAAGATAACATGATCAACGGTATCAAAAGCCTTTGCAAAATCTAGGAATATTGCACCAGTTAGTTGTCCCAGTTCCATTCCACACTGGATCTAATTGTAAACTTTTATTAGGGTAGTTACCGTGGAGTGTTTGGGGCGAAAGCCAGATTGGAATTGGTTAGGGAAATTTGTCTTGGTATAGTAATTGCTTAATTGGGAGTGAACACATTTTTCCTTGACTTTGGAAAGTATTGGGACAAGAGAGATTGGCCTGTAGTTTGAGACAGTGTTTTTGTCCCCGCTTGTGCATGTGCAAATGTATGTGTGCTCATGTGCATATGCGTGCACATGTGTACGTGCATGTGAATATGTGTGCGCATGTGCAAATGCATGTGTGTGTGCATGTGCATATGTGAAGCTAAAATTATTTGCAAATGGAGAAGGCATCAAAACTAGGTAATGTTTGCACAATGATGGATTTTAATTATCCAGACACAGACGGGGGGCAATGAGATTAGCATTACAACAAAAGGAAACAGGTTTATAGGGGTGCTTAAAGACCATTACATGACCCAAATTATTGAGGAACCAACCAGGAGTGGGGCAGTTCTGGATTTGGTAATATCAAACAATGTAGAAGTAATAGCACATATTCAAGTTCTCTAACATTTGGGTATCAGTGATCATAACATGGTCACTTTTGAAATACATTATCAGAAAACAGATTACTTGGGTTCAACAAAGACCTTATACTTCAGAAAGGCAGATTGTATTAAATTGAGGACTAATCTACAAGGAATAAATTGGGATGATGTTTTTGCAGGGAAAAATGTAGAAGATAAATGGACAGTCTTTAAAACATTGTTAGAAAAGCACACTTATCAGTGTATACCCTTGGGTAATAAGTATGAAAGAAATAAGTAAAACCAATGTGGCTAAATAAACCGGTAGAGGGTGTAATGGAAAAGAAGTGGAAGGCGTTTAGATTCTTTAAATCAGAAGGGACGGAGGTATCGTATCAGAATTATAAGGAATGTGACAAAAATTTAAAAAGGGGGCAATAAAATGAGCGAAAATGAATAATGAAAAAAGTATTGCAATAGAAAGCAAGGTCAACCCTAAAAAGTTCTTTAAGTACCTGAAGGACAAAAATTTCAGAAAAGGAAATATAAGACCCTTTCAGGGTGAGATGGGCAGGCAGAGGTATTAAACAAATTATTTGCCTCTGTGTTTACCAGGGAAGAATCAATTTCAATAGTAGTGCCGCAGGAGGAAGCCACAACCCATATATTAATGAACAATTGGTTAACTGAGGAAGAAGTTCATAGGTGTCTTGATAAAATTGAAGTAAATAATAAGGCACCTGGCCCCAATGGCATACATCCAAGAGTTCTCAAGGAATTACAGTAAGCAGTAACTGTCAAACCATTACATTTAATATTCAAGGACTCCTTTTCCACAGGCTCAGTACCACAAGATTGGCGTAAAGCAAATGTGGTGCCTATATTTAAAAAGGAAGCTAGATCACAACTGGGGAATTACAGACCTGTAAGCCTGACTTCAATATGTATGTACGTCTTTATTTATTTAGCGCCATTAATGTACATAGCGCTTCACAGTAGTAATACACGTGACAACCATATAAATAACAAATAATACAAATAACTGATCATGGGAATAAGTGCTTAGACATAAAAGTAACATTTAGGAAAAGGAGTCCCTGCTCCGAATAGCTTACAATCTAATTGTTAGGTAGGAAGAATGTACAGAGACAGTGTGAGGGCATTCTGGCAAATGTGTCTGCAGGGGGCCAAGCTTTATGTATCATGTGTATAGCTTTAGCCACGAAGCTACTCATATGCTTCTTTAAGCAAGTGTGTTTTAAGGTGGGTCTTAAAGCTTAAATAGTGGGGAAGCTACTTGAAGGTTTAATACAGGATAATATTCAGGAATCAAGGTAGTATTAGGACCTGCTACGGGTCATGCCTTGATGTGGCTTGCAGGCTTATCACGCTTTGGCCAAAGAGTTTAACTAAATTACCCTTTTCCAACAGAACATATAGGTATTTCACTGTGTATTTTTGTCATATTGGATGTAGCATTGGGCTTTTTTGTCTTTTGTAATATTCAGGAATACCTAATGGAAAACAAAATTATTAGTAACAGTGAGCATGGATTTATGAAGGATAGGTCATGCAAAACTCACCTTATTAGTTTCTTTGAGGAGGCAAGTAGGAATTTAGACAAGGGTAATGCAGTTGATGTGGTCAACTTAGATTTTGCAAAGGCTTTTGAAACGTTTCCACACAAGAGGTACAAATATATGCACCTGGGTTGAACACTGGTTGAAGGACAGACAACAGAGTTGTCATAAATGGAAATTTTTAAGGTTGGGCTAAAGTCGTGAGTGGAGTATCTCAGGGATCGGTACTGGGACCCCTGCATTTTAACTTGTTTATTAATGACCTTGAGGTTGGCATCGAGAGCAAAGTTTCCATCTTTGCTGGTGACACTAAATTGTGTAAGGTAATAGAATCAGAGCAGGGTGTAATTTCTCTCCAGAAGGACTTGGAGAGACTGGAAACTTGGGCAGCTATATGGCAGATGAGGTTTAATACAGATAAATATATGATTATGCATTTGGGATGCAAGAATAAACTGTCGACACAAATTAAATGGGGATAAATTAGAAGAATCCTTGATGGAGAAGGATTTAGGAGTGATTTTAGACAGCAGGCTTAGCAATAGTGCCCAAAGTCATGCAGTAGCTGCAAAGGCAAACAAGATCATATCTTGCATTAAACAGGCAATGGATGGAAGGGAAGTAAACATAATTATGCCCCTTTACAAAGCATTAGTAAGACCACACCTTGAATATGGAGTACAATTTTGGGCACCACTCCTTAGAAAATACATTATGGAACTAGAGAGAGTGCAGAAGCCATCAAACTAATAAAGGGGATTGACAATCTAACCTATGAGGAGAGGCTAGCTAAAGTATAGATTTATTTACATTAGAAAAGAGGCGTATAAGAGGGGACATGATAACTATATAGAAATATATTTGGGGACAATACAAGGAGCTTTCAAAAGAACCATTTTATCCCAAGGGCAATACAAAGGACTCAGGGTCAACCCTTGAGGTTGGAGGAAAGGAGATTTTACCAGCAACAAAGGAAAGGGTTCTTTACAGTAAGGGCAGTTAAAATGTGGAATGTATTACCCATGGAGACTGTGATGGCAGATGCAATAGATTTGTTCAAAAAAAAGTTGAACATCTTTTTAGAAAGGAAAGGTATACAGGGATATACCAAATAAGTAAAAATGGGAAGGATGTTGATCCAGGGAGTAATCGGATTGTCAATTAATTTAATTAATTAAATTCTTGGAGTCAGGAAGGAATTTATTTTTCCCCTTATGAGATATCATTGGATGATATGACACTTGGGTTTTTTGTTTGTCTTCCACTGGATCAATATACTGTAAGTACGGATATAGGATAAAGTATCTGTCATCTAAACTTAGCAAAGGTTGAACGTGATGGGCGCATGTCTTTTTCAACCTCATCTACTATGTAACTATATCTGCATGGGTGCGCATGTGCATATATGTGCGCATGTGCATATAGGTGTGTACACACACACACACACACACACACACAGTGTCCCCGGAGCTTTGAGCGCTGCTCTACAGCTCCGGAGGAACTCCTGGATCAGAAATAAGGAATCAAATTAGGAAAGTGACATTTTCACAAGCACCTTAAATGATAGGAAAAGGCCACAGATGTGACTTAGAATAGTGCAACGGTTTATGCCTCTACAGGAAACCAGCCCAGTACCTTCAAAATATTGTTCACATTGACAACTATCTGTGCCCACTCAGCAGAGTCGATTGATGTGCTGTCCAACGTGCCCTCCTCTTTGTCTATCAAACATTCGAAGATGACATCCATCTTTGACACCTGCATCAGAAAATAAAAATAGATTTTATCATGCAAAGAAATCACCTCACTGCCTACATAACCATGATTGGATGGTTTATATGCAGCTTTTTCAGTGGTGGGACAATACCAACAGATAAAGGAATAGAGGCCTTCTGATAGTAATACATAGAACAGGCAGGAGAGTTAGGGTGTAAAGAAATAACATTTACGCGGTTAAGTGAATTAATTCATGAAAGTGTGTGAAAAATGGACAGAGTAAAATATTGGTAACCAAGAGCACAATTTAGAAATGAACGTCTGGGAAGACATGTATGTGTCCTCTTAACTAGCACGTGATAAAATAGAACATACACTTATGCTATGCATCTAAAATATATAAATACATATATGTATATAAAGAGGGTGTGTCCAGTGTAAGCTGTCCTGTACAAGTACCAAACCTCACACACCTTCTGTTGACACGGACAGGAATGCATTTAGTTTAAATTTATTTGTAACTAGCTGAGAGACCCGGCGTTGCCCGGGATGTGAATCCCTAATAATTGTTTTGTGGGAGGGTGAACCTTGGGTGGGTGGGGTGAATCTTGGTTTTTGAATCTTGGGGTGAATCTTGGGTTGGTGTGTGGGGGGGTGAATCTTGGGTGGGTGTGGGGTGAATCTTGGGTGGGTGTGTGGGGGGCGAATCTTGGGTGTGTGGGGGTGAATCTTGGGTGGGTGTGGTGGTGAGGTGGGGTTGTGTGAGTTCCCCCCCCCAAGGCGATAGTTTCCCCCCCCCGGCGGTGTTTCTCTCCCTCCCTTGTCCCCTGCGCGTGTTCCCCCCCCGCCGCTCCTTCCACCCCCCATGCGGGTGAGGGGAGGGGGGGAGGTTGCCGGCGGGGAGGTGAGCTGCGGGTGAGAGAGTGTAAGTAGCGGTGGCACCAGTGGGTGTACGGTAGGGGTGAGGGGGCGGTGTCAGTTGTTTGTGGTGTGGGCGGGTGGTATTTGGGTGTCATCAGCGAAGGGTGTGCGTGAGGAGGGGGGGGGTTTGACGGGACGGTGTATGGTGTGCTGGTGGGTAATTGCACCGGGCGGTGTTGGTGAAGGGGGGGAGGGGGAGGAAGCACGCGGCAGCGCACGGTACCTGAGGTGGTGTCTAGTCCGCAGGGGAGGTGAGAGCAGGCGGTGAGGCAGTGATTGTTCTGACAGTGTTGCAGTTGGGTTTGTGAGGTCAGCGAACCACGCAAGCCAATGAGAGGCGTGCGGGGGCGGGGCCGAGCCACGGACCAATCAGATTGGCCAGAGGGTGAGTGACAGACCAACGGACCAATCAGATTGCCCATAAGCACAGCAAACGGTTTCATTTTTATAGATATAGATTATGGATTTTGTACATAACTCCCTAATATTCCTTGAGCTTTATGTGAATTTTTGGTCCCTGGCTGAGGCAGTTAAAGTGTCTTATTTATGGGAATAAGGAGATGTGTGACGGTCTAAAGCACTGTGGGACATAAAATATGTAATGTGTGTTGATATTTCATGATTGTTTTACAGTTTGTGTCACGTTCCTAATAGTAGGGGGAAATGTAAAAGGCACAGTAAATGTGACTTGTGTACTAAGCAGTTCTTGCTTGTCCTACATAGGGATTGAAGCATCAATCCTTTTCAAAATACATTCAGAGCCATGACCACATTATGATGCAGCCTTGCACCACAAGCATAGCAATTTGCCTTTAAAAATCCTCAACGTGAAATAATTGCTGACCTCTTTCATATTGTATGGCTTTTTGTGTTTAAGTGAAGCACTAATGACCATTTTAATTCTTGCTGTGTTCCAGGGCTTAGAAGCCTCAAGGATAGAAAAGAGCACCAACGTAGTAAAAATATTGTTCAAAAGTGCGGGAGAAAAGGTTTCACAAAATAGGTTAAAATAAACAAATATATAGAAATCTATCCCATTTGTCAAGCAGGGTGCACTTTGCTGCTTTGAGATAATCAGAGATTGTTACTATCACAATCCATGCAGTGTTTCTCTTCCCCGATGCAAAGATCTAAAGGCATACAACCGAAAGGCTCCCTCACCTCCCTAAAGTATATATCTGCAGCAGTCAGGTTCTGGGGTATGGGACACTTCTTTTTGTTTAACGCAAGCTGTATGACCGAGTTAACCAGCGCAGGGAGCTTGGAGTGGTGGTTCTTCAGGACAATTGCAGCTGATAGCTTCTCTGCGTGCTCACTGAGCAGCAGCCGCGTTGCCATGGCGAATCCTTTCACTTGACAGGTGTTCAGACGATGGAAGAGCCCGACCTGGGTTGAAACAATAATTGTGAACGGTTAATATTTTTATTTTACAAAAAGCAAGTGGTGGGCAGTAATATTGTGTTGGAAGCCACCTGACCTGGTGAAGAAAATCCAAGAAGAAAGAATGTGCCTTCATCTTGTCTTCAAGCTGATGCAAAAGGATTAAGGATGTATTGCTAAATCCAGCCGTCTCTGAAGAAGGAAATAAAAACAAAGAATGTCACTATATTCTGAACGAGAGTGACAAATCATTTAAAGGCAACAGCTTCACCTAGTCCTGCGGCTCTCAAACCTTTTTTTTTTAGGCAGCCAACCAATAGCTTATTCATGTGCCAATAGGTGAATTCACCTGTAGGCGACTCCTTTGGTCAGCTCTAAAATCTGGCGTGGACAGTGGTCCACAAGGAAAGGTGTGAGAACTACTGATCTATTTAATGGAAGTCCACTAAGCCACTGATTCCCCATCGTATCTTAGATGAGGAATGGATGTTATTACCTTTTTTATGGCAAGGGCCGGTGTGGATGGAAACATTGCACAAGCTCACCTATACATACACATTCCTACGTAGCAGGCTGCATTGTTCTCGTCTTGGGGGTTATTTTGCAGCAACATAAACCATGGAATCCTAGGAGAACACCGTGTTGTTCTGAGGAATGCCTGGGTGTGTTTAAGTATATGGGTGCAGGGATGGGCGGACAAAGACGACATCTGTACACCACCTTATACACACACACCTTGAGGTGCTGCTATCTTACTGGTTGTACATGTACATTTCAGGCGTAGGCATCTCCCAGCACCCAATTCTGCAAAATAAGTGCCCATACTCTTGTAGAGACCAGAGCTGAACAGACAAAGGTTGAACAGACAGAGGTGGGGCGGTGGTCCAAGGACTACTGATTGTGCAACACTAAACTAGATCCCATTATCAGACAATTCAGACACTCTGGAAAATATTGAATATTAGAGAAAAATGCCCTCAACATGTCAGGCTGTGAGACTGGCTGCCAAGATTCAGTTTAGCTTGACTAAAAGCTGAAATAGGGCCCACTATCAGATGTCAGACCAAGAAGGGAAGAGATATTTGCACAGGGTATAATGCCTTGTGTAATTTAGCTCAGTGTCCTTTTATAATGTCTCCTAATTGGATTACCAGAGGATTTCCCCACATAAATATATCCCTAGATAATCTACCAAAAAGGTACTGCAGCATATTTTATAAACATAATATCCAACAAGTTTGAGAAAGCTACCATTTGCCATCACAGATGAGCACAATGTGGCCCATAATATTGTCTTACAGAGCATGATATTAACATGGAAACAAAGCATGCATAATGCCATTAAATGTGAAAAGCTACAGCTGCCACTTGAGTGTTGCCTACATTGTTATTTTTCAATAACATCATGCAAGGACTACAGACATTTTACTCATGGCAATTAAAATAATTTACAATCCACAGCCATAAAAAAAAAATATACACTTTGCTTTGCATGACTTTTTTTTTTTTGCTTGCAGCTGTGTCAAATATTAGAAACAAGTTAACAGGTCTTACATTTTGCATATATTCTTATCCAGAACTAGCCAAGATTGTAAAGCAGTAAAATATGGTCTGACTCCTTGCTAGCTCGGAAGCCCATCCACACAGGGCAAGATTGATGAAAAAGTAACAAGATGAGAACGCCACTAACTGCATCCATTTTGTTCCACATTTGCTTTGACACAAAAAAACAAATGTCCCAGCCTGTGAACAAGTCCTTCACCCTTCTAGATGATACGAGGAGTCTTCACTGTCTTACGATGACCTTACCTTCTGGCACAGACTCAGCCCAGCGGGGGTCCGAAGCAGGATAGTCATCCACCAAGTCCACACTAATCTGAGTCACTGCCTCATCCAGTTCATGATCAGCATCCAAATCTGAATCTGGGGAGAACAGGCTATCCGACATGTTCTGTGCACCAAGTAAATCCTTCCTAGAAAACACCAATGTCACAAATATGTACAGCTATAGAGAGGAAGAGAATGATACACACACACACACACACACATATACATACATACATACATACATACATACATATATATATATATATATATATATATATATATATATATATATATATATATATACACACACACACACACTATACTGAAATGAGCAGCCTTTAACTAGAAAAATAAAAATTGACAGTACATTGGAACGATTTGGCCCACCAATAATTTTTTTTTTTATTACTCCTACTTTCATAAAACCATTAAGCGTATTGGATATTTCACTTTTGTGCAGTAAATTATAATCCTTAAAAATGCCGTGGTCTTTTCCATAACATGCTTATTGTTTTTACGCTATTTATTCCACAAACTTCTCAAAGTTCCTTTCGGTTTATTCAAATTTCTTATTTCAATAAGTAACCATTATGTGAATACATTTTTTTTTTTTAGGTGAAATAGTTCCAGTGCATTTTAATTAACAAAAGATTACTGTGGAGTGATGAATTCATCTTACAAAAACAGATTCAGAAGTTCATTATATTATCACTAAAATTTTAATAATACAGCAAACAGCACATTATTTAACTGGCTTCCTATGTGCAGGAACTATGGGAAATGGTTTCATTCTGAATTTTTCACACAAAACTTGCTTTTTATGTTCTGAAGTGCAAGTGCCTTCTGCATTGACTTCAGAATTATGGGCATAATAAAAAGCAGTAAAGGGCCATATTTACTAAGTGGTGCTAAGAAAGACGACCCATAACAGCCCCATAAACACCTTCTATCCCATGTGTCTCATGGCTTAGCCTACCTTAGAAAATGTGTCCCCAAGTATCTATACAAAGTAAAAAACAAACCTCCTCCTATCGAACCAAGACCAGGAGACTCCCTAAATGCTACCTAGTAGTAGACTGGTCTATTGATGCTAGTGGTTGGGGCGGGGGCAAAACATTTTCCAGGATGTTATCACAGAATCCATGCAAGAAAAGCAAACAATCACTGCAACTTAAATGACCACATATATTCATATGCACACAATTCATTTTAGTAAAAGGTCTTTAAAGCTGCAGTTCAGTCTTTTTTTTTTTTTTTTTTACATTTATTTTTTTACTTCAATAGTTTTGTGTGTGCAATCTCTAATTACCTAAAGAACTGTATAGCTGCAGGTCAATTCGTTCTCTATGTATTGATAGGTCGAAATTTGGTGACATATTAAAAGCTGGGATTTGTTTATATTCTGCTTCACTCCCTCAGTGGAAGCTCATGAATATTCATGAGCATTCCTGCACTGAGTGCTAGAGGGAGGGCAGGGCTGACAAAGGGGTGTGTGACAGGACATGAAGGGGCAGTGCCTTAGCAAATGGCTGTTAAAATAGAATACAAGAAAATTGGTCTTTCAAAGTTGTTGTTTTTAAAACAGAAAATGCTAAAAGTATTTTTTCTTACTACAGAACTGATTTATTTAAAAAAACACACATGCAGGATATTGACTGAACTGCAGCTTTAAATCTGTTGATTCCTTGTTTTTTTCATTTTCTTAATTATTACCAGAACCAAAAATAAATACCCCTGGTCTAGTGGTGGAAGCTCTCTAGGTTCAGAAAATAACACCAATTTGTATTAGCATTTAAAAACAGAAAGAACAATTCATGCGCTCCTAACAATTGGCTAAAATAAAATAGCAATCTCTTGAATAAGGATTATTTAGTTAAACCCTTTGGTCCAAAGCGTTATAAGCCTGCAGCCCCGTAAAGGCATAACCCTATTTGCAGGTACCTACACTGAATATATGTAATTGTTGTCCCAGGGACTGGTGAAAAATGTGAGAACGCCCTTAAGGGGTTAAATAAAGCATATCTTTTTGTCAGTAGTGCAATTAAAAGCTGCATTGAAGAGTAGGTGAATGTATAAGGCTCACAGAAAGAAATATGTGAAAAGACAGAAAACTCCAATGCTATTTTGGGGGTTTCTTGAGCTTGCTGGGACTTTGTAAGTTTATTAACAGAAAGAAATGTGTGTAAGTTTCATTATATTCACACCAGGGAATTTGTGCATCAACAGTTTACCTCTACAGTAAGGTAACTATGATACTGGCTTTGGTTCGCTTTTAATTGCACTACTCACAATAAACATATGCTTTATTTAACCCATTCAGGGCTTTCTCACATTTTTCACCAGTCCATAGGACAATTATTACATATATTCAGTTATGCCTTGATGGGGCTGCAGGTGTATATAGTATAACGCTTTTGTCAAAGGGTTTAACTAAGTAACTCTTCTTCATGAGATCACCATTTTATTTTAGCCCAATTGGTAGGAGCGCAGGAATCGTTCTTTTTGTTTTTCTATATGTAAGGCCTATCTTTTTACCTGCAGCAAACTTTATAAGGAGGAGCGCGGTATCATGTACAGCAGGGCTGCACAACATACGGCCCGTCTGGCCTCTCTGTGCGGCCCGCGATGACTCTGGCCCGGCGCCAGTTAATTAAATAAATTTTTTAAAAAAAGTTTCAAAAAATGGCGGCAATTCATCCCTCCTCCCAGCCCCCTCCCTCTCCCTCCCAGCCCCCTCCCTCTCCTTCCCAGCCCCATCCCTCTCCCGGGTTTTGCGGTGCGCGGGGGCAGCAGCAGCAGCATGAGGAGGATGTGTGTTTTTTTTTCTTCAATAGCAGGCTGCCGTGGAGGTCAGAGCTTGCCAGGGGCGGCGCTTAGTACCGGGGAGGAGAGGATGTGCTAAGCTCATCTAAAAGAGGTGTGTGTGTGTGTGTGTGTGTGTGTGTGTGTGTGTGTGTGTGTGTGTGTGTGTGTGTGTGTGTGTGTGTGTGTGTGTGTGTGTGTGTGTGTGTGTGTGTGTGTGTGTGTGTGTAAAACGGGCTGGTGGGGGGTGGGTGTGTAAAACGGGCTGGTGGGGGATGGGTGTGTAAAACGGGCTGGTGGGGGGTGGGTGTGAAAAACGGGCTGGTGGGGGGTGGGTGTGTAAAATGGGCTGGTGGGGGGTGGGTGTGAAAAACGGGCTGGTGGGGGGTGGGTGTGTAAAATGGGCTGGTGGGGGGTGGGTGTGAAAAACGGGCTGGTGGGGGGTGGGTGTGAAAAACGGGCTGGTGGGGGGTGGGTGTGAAAAACGGGCTGGTGGGGGGTGGGTGTGTAAAACGGGCTGGTGGGGGGTGGGTGTGTAAAACGGGCTGGTGGGGGGTGGGTGTGAAAAACGGGCTGGTGGGGGGTGGGTGTGAAAAACGGGCTGGTGGGGGGTGGGTGTGAAAAACGGGCTGGTGGGGGGGTGGGCTGCTGACATGTGAGGGGGTTTGGGCTGCTGACATGTGGGGGGGTGGGCTGCTGACATGTGAGGGGGGGTGGGCTGCTGACATGTGAGGGGGGGGTGGGCTGCTGACATGTGAGGGGGGGCTGCTGACATGTGAGGGGGGTGGGCTGCTGACGTGGGGGGGGTGGGCTGCTGACATGTGAGGGGGGGGTGGGCTGCTGACATGTGAGGGGGGGTGGGCTGCTGACATGTGAGGGGGGTGGGCTGCTGACATGTGAGGGGGGGTGGGCTGCTGACATGTGAGGGGGGGTGGGCTGCTGACATGTGAGGGGGGTGGGCTGCTGACATGTGAGGGGGGGTGGGCTGCTGACATGTGAGGGGGGGTGGGCTGCTGACATGTGAGGGGGGGGGCTGCTGACATGTGAGGGGCAGGGGGGGGAAGTGATGTGAGGTGCAGGGGGGGAAGTGATGTGAGGTGCAGGGGGGGAAGAGTGATGTGAGGTGCAGGGGGGGGAGAGTGATGTGAGGTGCAGGGGGGGAGAGTGATGTGAGGTGCAGGGGGGGGGAGAGTGATGTGAGGTGCAGGGGGGGGAGAGAGTGATGTGAGGTGCAGTGGGGGGGGGGGGGGAGAGTGATGTGAGGTGCAGGGGGGGAGAGTGATGTGAGGTGCAGGGGGGGGAGAGTGATGTGAGGTGCAGGGGGGGAGAGAGTGATGTGAGGTGCAGTGGGGGGGGGAGAGTGATGTGAGGTGCAGGGGGGGGGAGAGAGTGATGTGAGGTGCAGTGGGGGGGGGAGAGTGATGTGAGGTGCAGGGGGGGAGAGTGATGTGAGGTGCAGGGGGGGAGAGAGAGAGAGTGATGTGAGGTGCAGTGGGGGGGGGAGAGTGATGTGAGGTGCAGGGGGGGAGAGTGATGTGAGGTGCAGGGGGAGGGTGTGATGTGAGTTGCAGGGGGGGAGAGTGTCATTGAGGGGAGGGGGAAAGAGTGTCATATTGAGGGGAGGGGGAAAGAGTGTCATGTTGAGGGGAGGGGGAGAGTCATATTTAGGGGAGGGGGAGAGAGTGTCATTAAGGGGAGGGGGAGAGAGTGTCATATTGAGGGAAGAGAGACATGGGGGGGATGCTGACTTGTGGGGTGGGGGGATGCTGACATGGAATGGGCTGGGGGGATGTGGAGGGGGGTATTGTGTGTTTGATATGGAGGGGGGGTATTGTGTGGGTGAGGGGGAGAGATGGTGGTATGAGAGATAGATGGGGAGTATCATAAAGATTGATAGTGAAGGGTTCTGGGGGAGATATGAGGATGAGGATGATGATGATGATTTAACCCGTGCGGCCCAATTTTTTTTCCTTGGAGCAGTTCGGCCCTTCTCACTTTACGAGTTGGGCAGGCCTGATGTACAGTCTTCCACAAGTATTAGCATTTAAGGCAAATAAAAATGACAGGTTCATAATTAAGAAAATTGCAGCTGTACTGAACAATGTTCCTCTTATTTATTGTCTCAGCACAAATGAGGTTACCAGACGGCCCCGTTCTGATCCAGGACTGATGGAGTACATAGTCCTAAACCTGTCATTTTTCAGTGGTTAGACCAGTGAATAAAAGAATCACAAACTAAGGAAATGGTGTTGTTAAATGTTATGAAAACCTTGTAGTTATATGTCGTCTATAATGTCCCCATACAGAACAAGGACGTTACATCCTCCCCTATCCTGTTCTCAATCTCGCTTTCTCCACTATACACTTTTTATGACTGCAACTGGCACCGACTTAAGATTCAAAGCCAGCCCAACAAGATCTGGTTGCAGAAACGGCTCCAAGAATTTGAATCTGCCCTATTTCAGTGTGGACCAGTGCCTAGCAAGGAAGCCCTACAGGGACATGGCACCAGGAGTATTTATATCGTCAAAAGGGAGGAGTTCCTGTTGTAGATTGAATGACGCCAGGGTGAAAGCCGGGCCAGTTTGGAGAGTCTGTATCCCTGTAATGCCCTTAGTATTATAAGCACAACCGTCACTACGGAGAAATAAGAATACAAAGCTTACAAAGTATACAGTTTGCAGTGTAGTCTTCCATTTATAATGGCTTTAAATGTCCTAGGACAGACAAATAAATGTTCATCTGGAAAGTGTGTGTTTACCCATGCTATAAAGCTTAACTTTTCTATGTTCTTCCCACCTTCCACTTTTACTGAAAAGTTACCAGTCTTCATTTTGTTCTTAAATAATGGATTTCATTCCTGACTGGTTACGGGCCTTTTTATTCCTTCTGCAGTGATTCGATCCTTCCAATTTTGTGCTGCACTACCACACTATTACTAGTTTTTGAGAGACATTTTTAGGAACTAAAGCAACAGCTGTGGTTCTCTAAAATGAAGCCAAGTATTTTGCTGGTAGATACATCATATGATTTCCAAGAAGTAAAAAAAGAAAGAAAGAAAAAGGAAAAATGAACATTGTTGCAATACTTAAAAAAACAAATGTGTTCAATTACGAATTATTTTTTTCTGTTAAAACTCCCCCGTGATCAAAGCAATACATATCTGGTGCATCCAAGTTCACGTGTTTATAAAATCCTCTCTTAAAGACCTGCAAACAAAAATATGTGTACAATTCTCTTACTCCAATGACAAGTGCATACAAACAACAATGGTTCAATTGTTTCAGAAAAGCAGTAGTGTGCTAAAGAATCACAGTATATGTAATGCCTCATTGTGCGTGGCTACTGTATCATGACCTTGAAATGATCCTCAGTACACACCTGCAGTGCTATAGGGTGTCAGTATGTTGCAAGCATTACATCAAATGTACCTGCAATATTGTAAGAAGGCTGCTTTCAGTAACTTAGTCTTATCATCGTGGGCTATTGTCTCCATTCTTGAAGACGGGGCCAATGAACTAGACTAAAATAAGACAAAAAAAATTATTTCAATGAGAAATCAGATTAGATGAGAGCATTTGTGGTGACAAGCGCGTCTTATGATGAGAAATAGAGAAAACATCTGTGGTTCAAAGTATACTTCACACATGCACAAGACTGCAGATCTGACACAATCCCGGAGCAACTCCGACAGGTGTTTTAAGCCACGGGTTGCAGCTTCCAATAAAATGGCTGTGCCCCAGAAGTGTTACAGCCCGATTCCTTTATAGTGATCACATTTAGCCCCAACAAATGTTGATTTTCATTACGCATTATTTTCTATTTAATGCATTATTTTCGCTATTTAAGTCAGTGGTGTGCACGTTATTTTCCATTTCTTGGGCTCTGCAGGTTGCTGCTTTGCTGAAGGACGGCAAATATTTTATATTTATTACAACGCATTTATTGATGACTGGAAAGGTACCGCCCGACATAGGACCAAAGTAAAATCATGACAGCACGTTAATTTCTATATTTCACCTGACTACTGGTTCCTGCTACAGATGCTGAAAGGGAATCTTCCATGTCTTCTGACAGCACGGACACTCCCTCTCGAGCGGTGACCGCCAGTAGGCCGCCGTTTCTGGTGAAGAAAACTGGCAGGCCTGCACAAGAACCAGCTCCTAGTATGCAGTCACCTGCAGAGACGAGGGGAAAAGAAACAGTGGTTCTAAAACAAAAGGAAGGAAACAACCCAGCAATGTTACAGTCTCCCCTCAAAGCAGCAATCCCCCAAAAACTTAAATGAAGTCCTAACCATCTGGGAATTTTAAGTGTGGCAGAGGAAGATGCAGCACGTGTTCTTTCGTGCTTTGCAGAAGGGAATTTTCTTCCTCCATTTCAGGTAGTCCCTCCTTTAAAGTGAAGGGTTTTGTTAATTGCCTGACAACGTATGTGGTGTATCTGTTGACCTGTGGTTGTGGCCTACATTATGTGGGCAGGACAACCAGGCCATTAAGCCCCCGCTTCTTGGAACATAATATATCTTCTATCAGTGGTTACTGACCATTATGTTTCAAAGTATTTTCTGATGGTTCATAAACAGTCTGATAGTTTAAAGATTATGGGACTAGATGTGGTACCACCCTCTGTGTTAGCTGGTGATCGGTTTAAACTTCTTACAGGAAAGAAAGCTACTAGATTTTTAAACTAAATTGTCTAGTGCAATTTGGACTTAACGAAAATTTAGATATAAGCACTATAGTGTAGGTCCTTCTGCGCATTCTGTTTATCATATACATTTCATTTTTCCTTTCATTCATTTTTCCCCTTCTTCCTCCCCCCTTCCTTTTCCCTCCTCTTCCCCCCCTTTTTCCTTCCCCCTCCCCCCATATAGGTCCTCATTTATCACCTTACCATGTCCAATCAATTAGTGTTAGCTCTTAGTGCTTTTCCTATTTTTTACAAATATAGCTATTGTCTACAGTTCCTTGCTTGTCTCTAAGCATCTAGTTCATTTTTATTAATGAGGTAGATTCGATTTCTAAATTAATGGATGTTGATTTGACTGTCATTTTATGATTATTGTAGTCATTTTTTTAAGGATTTGAACAGTGGCATTTCCACACATATTTTGTCTTTGTTTTAATTTTCACTTTTGTGTGTGTTTTTTCATTACACACGTTAGCACATTGTTGTTTTTTTAATCTTTGTCCAAATAGCATTTATTTATGTATTTTTACTTTTTTACAATCGTTCGTTACATTCCCAATGACTATGGATTCATTTGCTGTAATTTACTGCTGACCAATGAAATTCAAAGTGCACTGTCTATATATAGTCTTGCCAAATTGTATGTGGCATCCCCCGATGAAGTCAGCTGATGCTGACGAAACGCGTTGGGACTGGCGTTATCACGCTACTTTGAGGCGTAGCTTGTGTACCGAAGGATTCCCTTTTCAACATGAGGTGTATCAGCTGGAGAGGAGGGTCGGATCTGCACCACTGTTCCCCGTGCTTGCGGTTTTCCATCGGGATGTGCTGCTGTTTGTGTCGGTGTCGGAGGACTCTTGCCTCTTTCAGCGGCATACATACAGACAAGTGGTGTGCTGGATAGCGATCCGGGTGGCCTTTAGAGTGGCACCGTTACACAGTTAAAGATACCTTTATTCTAATCCTTGTTTTAATCATCCTGTAAGTGGGAATTGTCTACCACTCAACTTTTTATAATAATAAATCCCATTGTTTATGATAATGCACTAGGGGTGTACACTGTCTCTTTTCCATATATATATATATATATATATATATATATATATATATATATATATATATATATATATATATATATATATATATATATATATATATATATATATATATATATATATATATTAATACCTGCTGCTTTAGTGTTTATATTAATTAATTTATTTTTGCAAGCGGAATCAGTTTTTTTTTAATTTTGAAAAAAAAAAATTACACACGAATAATTGAAAAAAAAAAAAGCTGTGTGTGCTGTGCACGCGCATAGTAAGTGAAACTTCTTTGACTTTTGTCACAGAAATTGTATTTGTGTTGGTGATGTTTTAATTAAAAAACAAAATACAATTTCAGTGACAAAACACAAATAAATTTGACTTATAATGCGCGTGCTCGGCACACATCCCCTGTATTAGCTATTTGCAGTAAGGGCCTCATGCAGAGAGCAGCGCTATTTGAAATCTCGCCATTTTCCGGAGAAAATCGCACTAAAAACAGCTGAAAATGGCGAGCTAGGGAAAACGCGCCATTTTTTTTTCTATTTCAAAATCTCGCCGCGCAGCTGGCGAGAAACTACATCTCGCCAGTCTGAAAATTATCCGAATTCAGAAAGGCGCGCTCGCCATCTAGTGGCTGTTTTTGGCGCGATTTTCATCAATTTTCTCCGCCAACTAAAGTTGGCAAGAAGCAGGAGCTCGCCGGCTATAGGGGAAAAAAAAAATGCGATTTTTTTTCCCCCCCTTTCAGCTGCGCGCATCTCCTCATTTACAATTCTCCACATGCAGTAATGCTAAAAATAGCGGATTTCGCCCATTTCTGCATATGGAGAATAAAACTCTCCATTAAACCTACTTTTTATTCCCCTCTCCAATTTTAAAAATCGCTGCTCTCTGCATAGGCCCCTAAGTGTGAATTCCTTGTGTGTATGTGTGTCAGCCAGTGTGTGTGTGTGTATGTGTGTCAGTCAATGTGTGTGTATGTATGTATGTATGTCAGTGTGTGTGTGTGTATTTGTGTGTCAGTCAGTGTGTGTATGGGTGTCAGTGTGTGTGTGTGTGTCAGTGTGTGTCAGTCAGTGTGTGTGTGTCAGTCTGTTTTAGTCATTAGGAGGAGCCGCCGCCGCCACATCTGATTTGTGGAGCGGGTGTGATGTCAGTGTTGGGGTCGGGCTGAGCCAGAACACAGCCCGGCCTCAACTGCCAGCACTGACGTCACATCCGTTTCATTTCTGTCTCCACAATCCATTTTTGCCCCAGTTCGAATGAGGTGCCACTAAGGAAGTTTCACTTCAAAAAAAAAAACCATTCCGCTTGCAAAAAATAGATTAATTAATATACACACTAAAGCAGCAGGCCTGAATGTTTCCAAAACAAGAGATAGCCAATTATGGTGCAGAATATCAGAATTTTCAATGTCCTACGTTCGAACAGAAGAACCTCATTCCAACGGTCAAGCATGGTGTTTTGCTGCTTGAGGACCTGGGCAGCCTGCAATCATTGACACGGCCATAAATTCTGCATGTATCAGAAGATTCTAGAGGAGAATGTCAGGCCATCTGTCCGTGAGCTGAAGCTGAACTGAAAGTGGGTCATGCAGCAAGACAATCTAAGGCCTGGGACATAGTGATTTTGTCCGGGCTGAGGCACGCTGAGGCTCAGGTGCTTTCTCTGGCCTTACACAGCGCGCCGTCTGTGGGCGGGCCAGTGACGTCACTCATTGGGCGAACCGCTTACGTGACCGGCCCTGCGCTCCGGCGAGCGCCAAATTTGAAAACTGTGTGCGACACATGCTTCCCCAAGCGTGCGGACGCGTGCACGAGCCCTTGCTAAAGCCGCTCTCATTGCGGCTGCAGAGGCTCAGTGCCGAGCAGCAGCACGCCTCAGCACGGATCAGCGCATAAGCGCTGACCATGCCCGAGGCCTAAGGCTGTCACACATTTTAATCTGGTCTTTAACTGTTTCATACACCCATAATATATATTATCTTTAACTGTGCACGCAATTGTCTTGTATATAATGTATACCCTTCTCATTTATGTAACTGTATTTGTAAACATGTATTATTTGTCTTAACTCTGTGCCCAGGACATACTTGAAAACGAGAGGTAACTCTCAATGTATTACTTCCTGGTAAAATATTTTATAAATAAATAAATAAAATAAATGATCCTAAACATACAATTAGATCTACAAAAGAATGGCTGCAGAAGAAGAAATTCTGCGTTTTAGAATGGCCTAGTACAAGTCCGGACCTAAACCCCATCAAAATGTTGTGGCAGGACCTGAAGCGAGTTGTCCATGGAAGAAAGCCCTTAAATGTCACTGAGTTGAAACAGTTCTGTATGGAGGAATGGGCCAAAATTCCACAAAAACGATGTGAGAGACTGACCAACAGTTACAGGAAACGCTTGGTTTAAGTCATTGCTGCTCGAGGCGGTGCCACCAGGTACTTAATATAAATGCTCACATACTTTTTCACACATGGATAGTATATGCAGAATCATTTGTGGATAAATAAATGTTGAAAAAGTATCACGTTTCTGTTTCATTTGTTTGACCAGGTTATCTTTATCTATATACCCGCTGTCTTTGGGACTGCCTCGTCGACGGTGTGTATGTACATACACGGATAGAGATGAATACACACGCACTAACATCAGTGGAGTTACAGATTATTTATATTGTAGAGGTTATGTGCAGCTAATTCTAAGTTTTTGGTAGTTCTACCTTTTGTTCCAAATGTAATTTTCTCCTGTGGCAATGAGCCTCTTCCGGTTCCAGTTGAACAGGCAAAGACTATTTCTTCTGTGTTGAGGTAAGCGGCCTGGCCGGATAAGGCTGGGATCACAAGATGGCAAGCCAGCATCTCCTCAGACTGCAAGGATCCAGTGAGAAAACATATTATATACTGTGTGTATATCACGAACAATACAAACAAACTATGGCATCAAACATGTGGGGGAGGTAACTTATAGACACAAACGTTTTAATTTTAATTAATTTAACTGGGGGGGGTGGGGGCGAGTAAGCCTCCACAAATATCACAAATAACAGCAATTCTCACAACACAATGGTTGAGTCATCCGAAAATAACCTAGTGAGATAGTATAACCTAGTGAGATAGTATAACCTAGTGAGATAGTATAACCTAGTGAGATAGTATAACCCCAATTTAGATCAGGTGAGCAAAAGTTGGCACTTGGTCTTAATAGGAACAAAATGACATTGTTTCAGAACATCAACTATTTCCTCGTCAGGAATGGCTTAGTATCGACCTGAAGGTAGCAATCTTTGAATAATAACTTTTCAAGTTTTATAATAGATAAAGGTATTCAGGCAGGGAAATATTTTGTAAGCAGACGTTTCAACCCCCTTGCTGCTAGAAGACTGCAATTCCCTGCATGTTCCTGCTATCTTGTTGATACTGGCTTGCAAATTTTGATCAATTTTAGAGATTGTCATTTCCAAAAAAAAAGTACCAGGTCCTGTCTGATAATGTGCTCCTGTTATCATTTAAAGTAAAAAAAAAAAAAAAAAAGGGAAAAACTAAAAGATTGTGCATTTCAAATACTGTAGTGCTTTTTATTTTTTAATATTTCTATGAACAATAAATATTTTTTTTTTTCAAGAATTTCAGAAATATATGAAACCACTTGTTTCTATTTGTGTGTGGAGGTGATCAAAGAGTTTCCCATAAGCTGCCCTTTTCCTCACCTGAAAAGGTGGGTTAAACTGAGTGACCTCTACGATGATTTCATCGGACACGTGGTAGCCCTCGTCCTGCACGGTTATGAGGGTGTAGTAGCTCAGGCAGGGGCTGTCTTCAGGATGCCAGGCAGCAGCCAAGATGACCAAACCATTGCTGATTTCACAAAAGAAGCAAACAGAGATATGATACAAATGATGGGAATACAGAGCACATACAGTACAAATCTACATGTCAGCTTTATGATTTCTAATGGTATGGGTTATAAAAACAACTGCAGTCTTCAAAGAGTGTGCATCACAATCTGCAACGCGGCATCATCGTTATGTCAGTTTTCTCAAATACTTAAATATAAACGGAAAAAGACTATGCGTAGCACAACAGATCAGAGTAATTGCTGCGAGTTGGAATGGCCAAGATGTATATATTTTCTTACATATATGGCACGGAGCTATTAATGCAGAGCTTTACAAAATACAAACAGGTATATTAAAATATACAAAATATTAACTGCACACAGCACAGGGAATAATAAGAATACCAATAAATATTATTATAAACAACTAGCTCAAATAGAAATGCACAATATAACTAAAAATCGCTGCCTCAATGAGCTGGCAATCTAAAAAACGGAATGAGACGAACAGTAAAAGCAGGAGTAATAATTAAGATATATTTGGTATCAAAGTAATATTACGCATAATGAAAGTTGGAATAGCCACTTTTTTCATTTCTAAAAGAAAACAGATACCAAGTAAAATATGTAATTAACACTGCCATTAAAGTGCAGCGCTTTTTCATGTTTGAACAAGGCCCATTCTTACCAAGCCGTTTTCTGCCATAAGACATCTTCCAGTGCTGAAGAAACCTTACAGTGCAATGACTGTCTTCCAGCACAGGAAGGTATTAGCTCAATAAATATAGCCCAGAATGTGCATATTCAAAAAAAATAATAATAACACACACACACACACACACACACACACTTCTTATTGGTCTACAAATAAAAGGTTTTTTTTTGTACTACGTTTAACACATAGGCAGGGCAACACATATGTGCAAGGTATGAAGTTAAGATACACAGCATCTTGTTAACTAAATTAAAAATAGCAAATCGAATAATTTATTCGTTTGATTTTCATTTGATGACTCTCTTTCATTCTTAAAAGCAGGGGACTGCTGATACAACACACGTATTAGCAACAGCACTAGTCATAAAGAGGTAGCCATTAGCCATTCTGTGACATAACAAGGTTCTAGCAGTGTATTCGTCCTGGAGAACAACACTTGAAGAGGAAACCCATGAGGTTTTTCCAGAGCTCTGTAAACTAGAATTTAATCTATGAGGAAACCTGATGTTGGCCTCCGTAAAATATCAGAACCTACAATTAATCTACACTGACATATTGTACCAACAAAACCACAGAACAATAAGAAAGATAGAGTTAAACTGTGACATGTTAGGTTATCACTACCATACTACAACTGAAGAGCTAACAACACAAGTACCACACTGAACAATGCACAAAGTAGATAAGTGCAATACTAAGTAGTTAAGGTGAGAGTGCATACAGTGACAGAACTTCCAGGCTCCTAAAAGTTTCTGTTAAAAGACCAATTTATAATTAAACCAATCCCCCTCCATAAAAAATTAAAAAAAAAAAAAAAGAAGATCTTACTTGTTTTGGTTAAGATCCAAATACACAATGTTGACTCCGTCTTTAATCTCCTCGTAATTTCCTTCTGAGCCCTAGAGAGAAAAATAATCTGCATTTAGTGTGCCGACGCAGACTAGAAACAAACTTTGCTCTTTGTCACTGCCCATTTATATTTCATGCTCACCCAAATTGCATCAGAGATGAGCTCTTTGAGGATCCTTCTCATGTCCCAACTAAGCACTTGATACTCAGAGGTGTCATCCATCTCCCATTTGTTGATACTGGAATCAGTGAGAGTGTAGAAGCAATTGCCTTGATCCCATAGAACGCTGTAAAGCTGTAATAAAACACAACGCACAGCATGGTCACTGCATAGGCTGGCACACCACCAGCGGCTGAACCTTTCTGAAGGACAGTCTCTGGCAAAAGGGAGGCACACAAATCAGACCAAATTGTGGCATGCAAGAACCACATGTCCAACCTGTCTTGCCAAGTTTCTGAAAAACAGCACGCTAATGATTTAGAACCAATGTGACTCAACTTATACCACCAGCTTTAAGTGCCTTTAGACTCGGAAATAAGAAAAAAAAAAGACATTTTGCTAACCTTCAGTTTGAAAACAAAATTACATGCTGCATTGCGTTTTTTTGTTTGTTTTTGTAATTACAGGTTTTAAAGCAGGGCGTCTCCGGAGCTGAACGGTGTTAATTTCAGCTCCGGCCACCCCCTGCTTCCAGAGATACTTATGTCTGTAGGGGGTGCCGGTATCTCTGCAGACAGGGAACTTGGGTGTCTACAGAAAAGGCGATTTTAAATGTCCCACGTCACTCAGACCAACAGGAAGCCGTGATGTCATCCATCGCGGCTTATTGGCCAAGGTGGCCGAGACCTTAAAAATGCACAGGGATACCTGTCTCTCCCACGCAGGTAAGTATCTCTGGAAGCAGGGGTCACCCGAAGCTTAAATTGACATAGTTTAACTCCGAAGCCGCCCTGCTTCAAACCTGTAATAATTTTTTTTTATTTTTTAAACAATGCAGCATGTACTGCAGCGCTGCTTTAAAGCAGCTCTCTGTGCCGCTTGTTTTTTTTATTTTGTACTTGCATTTTATTGTTTATTTTTGATCATTTTAAATTAAGGGTTTTTCCAGAGAAAAAAAAAAGCTCGGTCTCACCCCTGTGGGATGCTGAGTTTTGCTGAACTTGAGCCACTTTTGCCCAGGATGATGATAATAATGCTGCCCGGCACATAGTTGCGGAAGCAGCCAATCAAGATTGAAAACATCATCACTCTGTTGCACAAAGTTTTTATTATTGGTTAAGGGTTTAGTTCTACTTAGGACAAAAGTGAACCGGACATTGGGACAGTCAATAGATTAAATGTCAAGAAGAAAAACTCTGGCGCATGAACTCAGACTACTGATGGTTAATAATTACTGAGCAAATTGGTATACCGAGGTACCCAAAGACAAAGCATATAAATCATAAATATAAAGTAAAATGACACATTTATTAAAATACTAAATAAAAATATAACATAAAACACGTGTGTATTCCTGAACCTCGATTAAGCTTAATCAATATATAACCACAGAACAAAAAAAATGGGGAAAAGTCCTACAGTAATTGGAATTCAAATTATCTCTGTAAGAAGATAAAGCTGGAAAAAGGTATATGTACAAAGAACTTGTTCTCTCCAAATGCATGTGAAAATAGCGCCCTAATTTCTTCTCTTGCAATAGATTAAATGTCGCTGATACATGAATATACCAGTAGGCCCGGTCCTGCTGCACGCGCGTCTGCGAGGCTGGCGGCGCATGCAGCCGAGTCCACCGGTCTGCAGGGGGAAAGACGGGTGGGGGAGGGCGGGGCGTGAGAAGGGGTGCGGCAGTGATGTCACCCACCAGGTTCGCCCCCATTGGCTGAACCGCCAGGGGGCGTGGTCTAGCTCTCCGTCGCAAGTCCTGATCTCAATTTTCTTGAGAGCAGGAGTTTCTCTCGGTGCAGCGCAGCCCCCCCCTCGCAGCTGCCCCGGCCCCATTGTTGGGCGGTTCTTGTCCCTGCAGCATCCGCCACAGCGGGCACTGCAGTAGCCAGCGGGGACCTGGCCTCAGACACTTCCAAAAATACTGTACTTGGACTTTTTTTGTTTTAAGCATTTAACCTTTCCATTGCAAACATATGTTTTGGCGAGTCATTACAATCTTTATCTAATATATTTTGGCGATCAGACTGTTTGCAAACAGAACCGAGATTTCAGGACTCGTTAAGTCATTATGAAGTGGTCATCAGTCAAATATATAAAACACAAGTACGTAGCCGATATGCTTGAATCCCGATTTAGCAGAAAAATGCAAAACATTCATTTTTCACAAGATACAAAGAAGTCAAGTAGTTACTTTAAGTGGGATTGAACCTTTCTAAGGAAGCGAATCACATGGATACGTTGATTACATTTTGTTTTACCCGCTACGTTGAACTGCCCATATAACTTGTACTGTGGGGATGTTTGATGCTCTGCAGATTTCGTAAAAATAAAATTAAAAAAAAGTTCTGTAGAGAACCGCTGCCCATTACACAATGTGAGGAGGCGATAAAGATGTGCCAACACCCATACAGTACTTGCAAAGTTCTTTTGCTGTATCAAGATAGAGGAGCCTTGAGCAAAAAAAAAAAAAAAAAAAACAGCACAAGATTTAGTCGTTTTTTAGAGAAAAATAAATCCCATTAAAAATAATTGCCGTTTTTCCTTATACTGAATGTATCTTTGAACCCCAATGATGATTACGGAAATTCCATAGGTTTCCATGATAACTTTCTTGAATCTTTTCTTAAATATCCAATAGGGTTTATATTAACCAATTCCATGTCTTTTGAAACAAAATGATGTAGGTTTTAAGCAAACCATGAGTAAATAAGAATCAGGGTGACAACGTTGAGACATTAGGGGGTCTGGCATAACAACATAACAGCATTTAGGATGAAGCCATTTTGTGTGAATATTTCAATCCGTCATCTTGTCTTTTCTTTGTGAGTCTAATTTCTGTGTTTCATTTCTGTATAAACAAATGTGTGAAGCAGGGAATGGAATTTTTTCGCTCCTAGCTAAATTTATTGACTCTTCCTCATCCAATCAGCTTCAAATTAAAAGAGTAAACAGGCTAAAAGTTATGAGAACCCATGAGATAAGCTTAGATTCTTGCAGTAGAACCAATTCTCACAACATATTGCTAGGTGACAGAATAGGCACATCCCATTTAACCCCAGAATGGTTTTTAGCTGACAGGTAGTTATACAATATTGTTATGTATTACAAAATGACATCAACTTTAATATTGTTATGTATTACAAAATGAGGTAATATTAATGACGCACAAGCCCCCATTGAGGGAGGACACTTTTTAGGATTTAGGGTATAAATATATGGCATACCATGTTTATTGTTTAGAGAGCTTTTGTTTTGAAGCTGTCTCCGTTGTGCACTTGACTTGAATAAATTCACGTGTTATTCTGTTTCAAAATAACCTCAGACTGTGTTTTTTATTTACGCTTTTCACAAGGGTATGTGCAAAAGTAAGTGAAACCTTGGTTTTATCAGCTAAATTAAAGGGAATAATTAGAATCAGGTGTTTAAATAATTAGGTAGATCTTCAGGTGTGAGTTTGGGAGGCCCCACTCTATATAAAGATCAGAAACTTTGTTTGTTTTGTCTTCACCATACAGGTGTGTGGAAACACGTCATGCTACGATCAAAAGAAACTCTGACGACCTCGGAAAAGCCGTTATTAATGCTCATCAGTCTAGAAAGGGTTACAAAACCATTTCTAAGGATTTGTGGCTCCACCAATACACTGTCAGATAGTCTACAAATGGAGAAAGTTCAAGCCCACAGTCACTCTACACAGGAGCAGTCGTCCTACCAAAATCTCTCCAAGAACAAACCAGCAAATCATCCAGGAAGTCACAAACAACCCCAGAGTAACATCCAGAGGCCACTCTCGACTGAACCACCGATTGGACCACCTGTGCTGAAGCAGGGATAGCCTGAAAACCTGACCTGTAGGTGGCCCTTAAGGACTGGCGTTGCCCACCCGATTTAGGAGGTATACAAGTCAGTAGACCCTCTCCTAAATTGGTATCGGTCTCCCTCCCTCATTCATAAAGCACTAGTATGGATTAGCGCACCCGGCCTGGCGTTCATGTCCATTCAAGTCAATGGGACAAATGTCGGATCGGGTGCGCTAAGTGGTACCGGGTCTTGAGGCATCTGCCTTTTTCCAGGGTCTGGATTCGAGGGACGCTAAAACATAAAATAGCGTCACGTTAATTTAAGATAAAGCAGCATCCTGAAATTACATTATGTTAACCCCATGCTAATTAGCTCAACTACGGCCATTGTATTTACATATAAATATTCTTAGTTAATAAAGGCGTTTACCAAGGGAAAATAATGGCCATTCCCGTTGTAGGTAGTCGTGTTATTTGTCCTGATTAAAAAAAGAGTTTAGTGAATCTAACCCTTAATTCGGTGTCATTTTAAATTCCTTATTTTATCCTATTTCCTCCAAAACGTAACTGAGCAAACCACAGGGAGTCAAATCACCATTCAAAATAATTAGCAAAATTATTTTTGATCCTCCTGTGAGAAGATCATTGTTTAGCTAACCGTAAATAAAAATATCACTTGTCAGATCATTCACATGTCTTTTCCCCATTATCTCTTAGCTTACAATGCTTCCTCTGCAGCCAGGGATTCCAGGCAATGACGTGCTAACGGGCACACAGTGACACTTTTTTTATATATATAGATAGTTTAGGTAAGTAACTTTATGTTACTGAATAATCTAACAAATACAAGCAGATTAAAAGAAAATAAATAACCGGAGAGGTAAAGTCCACCCAGGACCAAAGTGAGTTAATGTCAATAACATTTATTCATTTAAATTAAGTGATTGGCATTTGTAGCACAATAAGTAGCGGGCGAGCATGAAAAGAATTGTATTCATTTGTATAGTGCCCATTTAAATATGTTTCTAGGCAAATTGCAATGATAAACTGTAAAAAATAATAACATTTGTTTTTAAGAAAACATACAAATTTGGTAGAATATAAACTGCACAAGAAAACAAGAGTAGCGTGGATCACAAACGTAATAAGGAGATCAACTGTGTCAACATTCATGAAAATATAAAAACTTAATTCAGGTTAATGCTGCTTTCCACCGGTTACATAGTAGATGAGGTTGAGAGAAAAAAAAAAAGACATACGTCCATCAAGGATTCCCCTTTCCACTGGTTCTTTAAAGCTGCAGTTCAAGCAATATCCTGCATGTGTGGTATTTTTTTAATAAATCAGTTCTGTAGTAAGAAAAAATACTTTCAGCATTTTCTGTATTAAAAAAAAAACAACTTTGAAAGACCAATTTTCTTGAATTCTATTTTAACAAGCATGTTTATTCCTATAGCAACAATTTACATTCCCCAGATCTAAAGATGTCACCAAACTTTTCCGATCAATAGACAGAGAACGAATTGACCGGCAGCTATGCAGTTCTTTAGGTAAGTAGAGATTGCCCACATAAAACTATTGAAGTAAAAAAAAAAACTACAAAAAAAAAAAAAAAAAAAACGGAGCTTGAACTGCAGCTTTAATCTTTTGTAGGTTTTATCTTAAGCAGGCTGTCTGCAGGAGCACCGTGATGCCACCTCCACCTCAGGTTTGACTTATTTATAATGCATTTGGTCTTTGCATTGTCAATGCTCATGAGTCACTGAATAAGGGGGAACACAAACCATCATAATATTCTCCTTGTGATTTCACAGAAGAAACTTTACACGGAGTGAAATAATAATAACCAGGGTATGTGTATTTCGTCTTTTCACTTTGGCTGTTGAGATTTGGGGCTTTATCTGCAAAGCTAGCAAAAAACGGTCTGGCATCAATGTGTTGCTATGTGGGACTGGGGCTTCTAACCCCCCTTTGCTATTGGACTGAACGGTCGCAAGGTGGCTTCACAAAGTAACCAGAATTACTTGTTCAGTTTTTGTTGAAGAAGTTTGTTCTTTTCACTCCAAAACATTATTATTATTTTTTTTGTTATTGGTTTTAAACTTACAGTAGATTCTACTGCGGGAGACAAGATCCCGAAGAGGGAGGAGACTCTGCGGCCGATGCCAGACAGCATGCCCTGCCCCTGCTGCAGGACCCTCTGATGGATCTTCCCAGAAGCATCTGGTGTCAACCGTACAAGCTGGTTCTTCGACGAAGACATGATAAAGCTCCCGCCCTGTAGACAAGCAAACATTTCCAAAATAAATTTAAAAAAACTGTATGCATCTTCAGGAAGTTATCCGACATACATTTCCTTCAGAATATATGATATATATTTATTTAAAGTCGGAAGGTAAAAGCACTCACGGGATTTCAATGGTAACAGGTACTTGAAATGTCAACATTTCTACACACTACTTGGGACATTTATGATGGGGGGGGGGGGGGGGAAAACACGATCTATACATACACATACACACACACACACACACACACACACACACACACACACACACACACACACTGTAAGTAGTATTGACAACTTTATGAATAAATAAGTCTTCATGGGTTCCCGAGTTAAAGGCTTATGGGGAATATATTGTCTTCATAATAGAAGTCTAATTCAGTGGTTCTCAAACCTCTCCTCGGGGCCCTGAGCCAGACTAGGTTTCCGAGACAACCACCTAGCATTTCATTCACATGCAAATAAAGGTACAAGTTGGATATTCCTCAAACCTGATGCGGCAGTGGTCTAGTAAATACTTTACCTTTACAGCAGTCATGAATATGCAAAGAGTGCCTCCAAAATCTGTATAAGCGTCAGTGTAAGAACCCTCGTGTACAAGACTGGGCCAGTAGCGCACCAATCCTTCACTGGTAGCTGCCATTACTGCTATGGACTGAGAAAAAAAGAGAGAAATTAGTGTCACGAAAAATCAAATCATAAACCTAAAAAAATACTAGACTATATAATCATTACATATATTATTAAAAATAAATAAAAAGTTGCCTTTATATTTCAGGATTTCTTCCTACCATACAATTGTGGCCATTTAGTTGCTGTGAATTATGAACAGCATGTGAAGTGCCCAGCAGCTGGCTCCCAAACTGCTCGTCATGAGCATGGGACCACAAGGCTTTGGTCAGGAAGCATAGAAATTAGCAAAGAACGGCATGAGAACAAATAGCACAGTGACCACCCACAAAACATTAATGCAAGGCGATAAGCGACAAGGAAATGTATTGAAGGGCTCACCAAAGATCTTCCAGTGATCGTTTGAAAACCAAGGGAGCTTTTCTAGGTAATTCTGGGCTCATAAAGCAATCACACAAAAGTATGTCCCAATGTTTAGGACCATCTGAATATGATGAGATTGAGTTTAGTGATCCTGTACATATGAGGGGTCCTTGGTTACCAGTGGTCTTAGAATTTATTCTGACCACTTGTGTCAATGAGACATCACTCTTAAGAGGATTCTTAGACTTGGTTTCTCTAGCATCTATAAATCTTTTTGTTGTGATGGGACAGTCTTCATGTAAAAAAATAATATTTTGGCATTTTCAGACTGGGTGCCCTTGCTTCCAATGAGTGTTTGACAGCAGCACTCTGATTTAATGTATTTTGTTTCCAGTATCTTCTATATTTTTATCAATTTTTTTTTTACACCTATTTCGATCCAGCATTGAATATTAATAGATTGTCATTAGAGTATGTATTATCATATATATGTTCATTTTTTTTTATTATTGTATTGAATTATTCTGAATATACTTGTGAATATTGTTAACATTTCTGGTATGCTCTATACACAACTTTTGTATTTTGGTGCTCTTCATGTTTTGTATACATCATTCTTGTATCTCTGTTCATCGGTGTCTAGGTTCTGTTTCTCTTGTTGCTAGGTTACCAGCGACTATTTCATTGCGCTGTATTAATCATTCCACCCCCTGAAGTCGCCTAATGGTGTGATGAAAAACATTGGGTTACGTTGTGGACGATATCACACTGACGGAGGAGCACAAAGTAATTTGGGATCTCTGCTCATGCAAAACTCTTGACTACGGATATTATCTTGTGTGTCTTGCCAGCTTAGGCAGTTTGACCTAAGGATGCCATCATGAGCTGAACGCTTTTACCTTACTGCTTACAAGAAGACTACCCATCTCCTTCCATGCAGAACGTGCCGTTTGTTGATTGATGTTTTTCTCTCTCAATGCCTTTATTCATTCTATCCTTTTGAGTACATGTTTTAATCTTTTGATGTGTATTACATTTTGTACTATTTTACACTATGGAGCATGCGCATCGTGTATGTGAATATCTATATCTATATATTTATTAAATCATTTATATTTTGTATTGTTTATATTATTATACATTTTTCTGTTTAATCCTTTGATCCTATTTTTGTCAATATCGTTATTTAAATGTACTAATTATTAGCCACACAAATACATATGGCATCTATTGTGCTACATTTAGCAGTTGATATGGCATATCTTATTCTGCATGCATACACTATACGTTTTATAAATATTTTGTAATTCATAAGATTCAAATTAATTTAAATGTTTATTCACCCAACACATAGTACATTAACTATTTTATAAAAATGTTTGAGACTATACATAGATCTTTTTCTATTGATTGATGAATCTACTCTTCCCCATCACATATTAGCATATGTGAGTTCACAAATTGCCATCATGTTCCTTATAGAGTATATTGGATACGAATTGTTTTCACTTCATATCCAATTGTGTTGCTAGGCAACATTTGTGTGTATATCCTCCCTCTGATGCCATGAATGTTATTTCAATGAAGAAGTCGCTTCAATAGTTATTAAACTCGGAGCTACATTACGCCATGTGACGTCTTTGAACTTCCGCACACCCGGTTGAGTGTTCTCAAGTCTTCTACGAGTCACTTGCTGTAACCGGCAGCCAGCTCTTTTGGGCCTCTTGCTTTACTGCATGCATGAAACTGGTTGGTACCTGATGTCAATGAATCCACGGAATGGGACGTTTGTCCGCGAACCAAAACGCAGCTGGCGTTCCACCGCCAGGACACTTTGCAGCAGGGCAGCTCGCCGCGGGACACTTTTCTGCGAAGTCCGCTCCTGCGTCCGACTGCATGTCCCGACCGCCCGCTCCTGCGCCCGCTGACTGCTCGGTCCAACAACTGCATATCTAAATGTTCCGCGGGACATTTAAACATGGCGCGGCCTGTTGAGGCAGTGTAACGGTCTCACGCGGGACATTTAAACATGCATTTGTCGGAGCAGGTGGTCGAGATGTGCAGCGGGCAGTCGAGAGCGGAGCGGGTGGTAGGACATGCAGACCTGGCTTATCGGGTCGGCTGCGTGGCAGACGGCTGTCAGGCGAAGAAGCCGAGATCGCGGAAGCGTTTTCGTCGCGGGGAAATGTCCCAGACCGATTAATACATTACCCTTAAACTGGGATGCTGAGACTACCACTGCACTACTGGCAATACTTCTGCGGCCAGATGTTGACTGTGGAACTTAGAAGCAGACATTAAACATCTGAGAATAGCAGTCTCCTGTAAATATCCACTGAGATCATCGAATGTCTGGTAACATCATCATCAGTTACACCTATATTTATCCTGCTATTTTAACAGTTTCACCATGTGAGCGAGTTTGTCGAAAACGTTATATTTTTATACACTATCACACTATGGTGCGCGCTTTTCATATATTTCTGCTTTTGGTTATATGTGAAATACTCATGCACAATTTGGGAAACTAGTGACACCTAGTGGGTTAAATTTTGGGAGCTACACAGTGCAACTTCGATATTTGGCCCAGATCCTCAAACGGTGCAAAGCTTTAGCATGTATTTACTCCCATTCATATGAATAGGAGCTGAGGTGTGCTAAAGCTTGGCACCCTTTTGTGGATCTGGGCCTTTGAGGGCAACTCATTAAAATGAGATAGTGCGAATGGGAGTACGGTCATACAGAAACTCCTATTAATATCATCAACTGCGTGCGTGCGAAAGTAGTCTGTGGCACTCTGCACCTCTGGCACATCGCAGGCAGGTATCCGGCAGCCACTCCGGGGTTCACTATAGATCATCTTTTTCAAAGCCGCCGGGCGCTGCGGGCCAATAGGAAGTCGTGATGTCATCAGGTTCAGCTTCCTATTGGCCCACGTGACGAGGAAGCAGTAAACTGCTGGAGATACCAGCCCCCCCCCCCTTCAGAGGCAAGTATCTCCGGAAGCAGGAAGCAGGGGGTCGCCGGAGTGGAAATTAATGGGGCTCAGCTCCAGAGACCTCCTACTTCAATTATATATTGAAGGGGAAAAAAATGTGAAAGAAGAAAAAAACGGCTTAGATTGCCTCTTTAACCCCTTCAGAAAGGGGGCCATGGTCACAGAGGTGGTAGAAATCTCCAGCACTTCCTGATCATGTTATAATTTGAGCAAAAAAAAAAAAAAAAGTGTGTGCCAAGCATGCGCATTTTAAGTGAAACTTTTGTGTTTTGTCACTGTTTAGTCGCAGAAATTGTATTTGTTATTGTGTTCTAATTTTTAATTAAAAACCACCATCAGTGCCAAAACGCAAAGAAGTTTGACTTAGAATGCGCGTGCATGGCACACACACCCTGTTTTACCTATTTGTACTTTATATGTATTAGTAACTGTGAATTCCTTGTGTGTGTGTGCATGCCTCTGTGTGCGCATCTCTGTGTTGGTGTGTCTGTGTGCTTGTGCATGCCTCTGTGTGCGCATCTCTGTGTGCTTGTGCATGCCTCTGTGTGCGCATCTCTGTGTTGGTGTGTCTGTGTGTGTGTGCATGCCTCTGTGTGCGCATCTCTGTGTTGGTGTGTCTGTGTGCTTGTGCATGCCTCTGTGTGCGCATCTCTGTGTGCTTGTGCATGCCTCTGTGTGCGCATCTCTGTGTTGGTGTGTCTGTGTGCTTGTGCATGCCTCTGTGTGCGCATCTCTGTGTTGGTGTGTCTGTGTGCTTGTGCATGCCTCTGTGTGCGCATCTCTGTGTTGGTGTGTCTGTGTGTGTGTGCATGCCTCTGTGTGCGCATCTCTGTGTTGGTGTGTCTGTGTGCTTGTGCATGCCTCTGTGTGCGCATCTCTGTGTTGGTGTGTCTGTGTGCTTGTGCATGCCTCTGTGTGCGCATCTCTGTGTTGGTGTGTCTGTGTGCTTGTGCATGCCTCTGTGTGCGCATCTCTGTGTTGGTGTGTCTGTGTGCTTGTGCATGCCTCTGTGTGCGCATCTCTGTGTTGGTGTGTCTGTGTGCTTGTGCATGCCTCTGTGTGCGCATCTCTGTGTTGGTGTGTCTGTGTGCTTGTGCATGCCTCTGTGTGCGCATCTCTGTGTTGGTGTGTCTGTGTGCTTGTGCATGCCTCTGTGTGCGCATCTCTGTGTTGGTGTGTCTGTGTGCTTGTGCATGCCTCTGTGTGCGCATCTCTGTGTTGGTGTGTCTGTGTGTGTGTGCATGCCTCTGTGTGCGCATCTCTGTGTTGGTGTGTCTGTGTGCTTGTGCATGCCTCTGTGTGCGCATCTCTGTGTTGGTGTGTCTGTGTGCTTGTGCATGCCTCTGTGTGCGCATCTCTGTGTTGGTGTGTCTGTGTGCTTGTGCATGCCTCTGTGTGCGCATCTCTGTGTTGGTGTGTCTGTGTGCTTGTGCATGCCTCTGTGTGCGCATCTCTGTGTTGGTGTGTCTGTGTGCTTGTGCATGCCTCTGTGTGCGCATCTCTGTGTTGGTGTGTCTGTGTGCTTGTGCATGCCTCTGTGTGCGCATCTCTGTGTTGGTGTGTCTGTGTGCTTGTGCATGCCTCTGTGTGCGCATCTCTGTGTTGGTGTGTCTCTGTGCTTGTGCATGCCTCTGTGTGCGCATCTCTGTGTTGGTGTGTCTGTGTGCTTGTGCATGCCTCTGTGTGCGCATCTCTGTGTTGGTGTGTCTGTGTGCTTGTGCATGCCTCTGTGTGCGCATCTCTGTGTTGGTGTGTCTGTGTGTGTGTGCATGCCTCTGTGTGCGCATCTCTGTGTTGGTGTGTCTGTGTGCTTGTGCATGCCTCTGTGTGCGCATCTCTGTGTTGGTGTGTCTGTGTGTGTGTGCATGCCTCTGTGTGCGCATCTCTGTGTTGGTGTGTCTGTGTGCTTGTGCATGCCTCTGTGTGCGCATCTCTGTGTTGGTGTGTCTGTGTGTGTGTGCATGCCTCTGTGTGCGCATCTCTGTGTTGGTGTGTCTGTGTGCTTGTGCATGCCTCTGTGTGCGCATCTCTGTGTTGGTGTGTCTGTGTGTGTGTGCATGCCTCTGTGTGCGCATCTCTGTGTTGGTGTGTCTGTGTGCTTGTGCATGCCTCTGTGTGCGCATCTCTGTGTTGGTGTGTCTGTGTGTGTGTGCATGCCTCTGTGTGCGCATCTCTGTGTTGGTGTGTCTGTGTGCTTGTGCATGCCTCTGTGTGCGCATCTCTGTGTTGGTGTGTCTGTGTGTGTGTGCATGCCTCTGTGTGCGCATCTCTGTGTTGGTGTGTCTGTGTGCTTGTGCATGCCTCTGTGTGCGCATCTCTGTGTTGGTGTGTCTGTGTGCTTGTGCATGCCTCTGTGTGCGCATCTCTGTGTTGGTGTGTCTGTGTGCTTGTGCATGCCTCTGTGTGCGCATCTCTGTGTTGGTGTGTCTGTGTGCTTGTGCATGCCTCTGTGTGCGCATCTCTGTGTTGGTGTGTCTGTGTGCTTGTGCATGCCTCTGTGTGCGCATCTCTGTGTTGGTGTGTCTGTGTGCTTGTGCATGCCTCTGTGTGCGCATCTCTGTGTTGGTGTGTCTGTGTGCTTGTGCATGCCTCTGTGTGCGCATCTCTGTGTTGGTGTGTCTGTGTGCTTGTGCATGCCTCTGTGTGCGCATCTCTGTGTTGGTGTGTCTGTGTGCTTGTGCATGCCTCTGTGTGCGCATCTCTGTGTTGGTGTGTCTGTGTGCTTGTGCATGCCTCTGTGTGCGCATCTCTGTGTTGGTGTGTCTGTGTGCTTGTGCATGCCTCTGTGTGCGCATCTCTGTGTTGGTGTGTCTGTGTGCTTGTGCATGCCTCTGTGTGCGCATCTCTGTGTTGGTGTGTCTGTGTGCTTGTGCATGCCTCTGTGTGCGCATCTCTGTGTTGGTGTGTCTGTGTGCTTGTGCATGCCTCTGTGTGCGCATCTCTGTGTTGGTGTGTCTGTGTGCTTGTGCATGCCTCTGTGTGCGCATCTCTGTGTTGGTGTGTCTGTGTGCTTGTGCATGCCTCTGTGTGCGCATCTCTGTGTTGGTGTGTCTGTGTGCTTGTGCATGCCTCTGTGTGCGCATCTCTGTGTTGGTGTGTCTGTGTGCTTGTGCATGCCTCTGTGTGCGCATCTCTGTGTTGGTGTGTCTGTGTGCTTGTGCATGCCTCTGTGTGCGCATCTCTGTGTTGGTGTGTCTGTGTGCTTGTGCATGCCTCTGTGTGCGCATCTCTGTGTTGGTGTGTCTGTGTGCTTGTGCATGCCTCTGTGTGCGCATCTCTGTGTTGGTGTGTCTGTGTGCTTGTGCATGCCTCTGTGTGCGCATCTCTGTGTTGGTGTGTCTGTGTGCTTGTGCATGCCTCTGTGTGCGCATCTCTGTGTTGGTGTGTCTGTGTGCTTGTGCATGCCTCTGTGTGCGCATCTCTGTGTTGGTGTGTCTGTGTGCTTGTGCATGCCTCTGTGTGCGCCTGGCTGCGTGTGCGACGGCCTCTTCTGCCAGCAGTGACATCACTTCTGGGACTGCACTTCCGTCTCCAACAAGGCGATTTACTCCAAGGAAAAATTTTCATTTGGTGCCAGCATAGAAGTTTCACTTCGAAAACGAGCATAGTGCCATGAGGCTCGGAGGAACAATGAATTAATTACCTATCACATCTGTTCGCACCGATCTTATTTGTAACTGTGTGATTAGCTAGTTATCCCTAAATAGGGCCTGCTTGGAGGCATCGTGAGGAGCTGGGTGAAAAACACCGCAATTTCAATAAACAGATGTAGCGGGCGTCATTGTCCCCTCTGGTGCTTTATGGCGGGAGAGGTGGTCATATTCTGCCACAGCACTGCCACTGAATCCTGTGGAAACTCTGTGATATAACAAGATATGTTGTGTGTTCTGGGGCACTAATGTCATACGCTACAGTTATATGTTGCCAAATGGGTCTGGGACTTTAACCCTTTGAGGGGCAGAGGGGCCAGAGTGCCAAGGCCCCTCCGGCAGTCGCCAACACGTGATCGCTCAGTCACAGAATTGGAGAGGACTCATCCCCTTTCAGTCCTCCCTCAGTTCAGATCACGTCTTGAGCTCAGGACACGATCTCTTCTAAAAAAAAATAAAAGCATTGGAGTGGCGTGGGGTGCAAGAACTCGACGTAGCAGCTATATCCTGGGACACTCACTCAATGGCTGAAGCAACAAAATACATATGACTGTTTATGATCGTCCCCAAAAGTAAGCATGCTGTATAAACAATTAGTAGCGGTAACATAGTAATATGGAGTACCGCTTGGCCAATTCCCTCCAATTATGTGCCTTCATAACCTTTTAATTCTATGCCACAGTTGTTTGAGAATAATTTCTATTTACAAAAGTGTGGAACCGCCATGGGTACCAAATTTGCCCCCAGCTACGTAAACCTCTTTATGTCGGTTTGGGAGGATGACCATATTTGGTCAATTGCGGAGCTGGGTGCAAATTTGGTCCTATGGCGTCGATTTATAGATGACGTCATTTTTATCTGGAGAGGAGATGAAGAGAGCCTTTTAAAATTCATTTTATATATTAACGATAATAATCTGAATCTTAAGTTTACCTGTAATTATAGTAAAGAGAGAATTAATTTTTTAGATTTGTCTATTTATATTGAACAGGGGGCCATTAAGACTATGACTTATTTTAAAGAGGTGGATAAAAATAATTATATTTTACCTACAAGTTGTCACCACCCGAGTTGGCTGAAAAATGTACCTTACGGACAATTTAGGAGATTAAAAAGAAATTGTACAGATGAAGCCAATTTTAAAATTCAAAGTAAGTTTTTAGAAACTAGATTTCATGATAAACACTATGATAGTCAGATTTTAGATTCAGCTTTAGAAAAGGTTAATAATATTAAAAGGGATGATCTGTTGAAAGATGGAAGTAATAAAATTTATGATAAAAAAATTATGAAAGATTTTAATTTTTCTTTTATTACAAACTATAACAGGCAAGCCGGGAAAATTATCAACATAGTGAATAAGTACTGGCATATTGTAAAAAATGATGGTATTATTGGTGACAGTGTTCCAGACAAACCAGTAATCATCTTCAAAAGAGCGAGGACACTTAAAGACAAGCTTGCTCCAAGTGCTCTCCCAAAAAATCCTTCTAGTAATAGATGGTTACCAACAATAAATGGTTTTTTTGGTTGCACCACGTGCAAAGCTTGCAGATATAGGGCTACAGACAAATATGAGTTTGTCTCCAACAACACAAAAAAGAAGTTTTTAATCAAGAAACACATTACATGTAGGAGTAACCATATCATCTACCTCATAGAATGCCCATGTGGGCTACAATATGTTGGGAAAACAAAAAGACAAATAAACATTAGAATTCTTGAACATATTGGTAATATCAGACGCAATGTTTTAACACATCTTCTATCTGAGCATTTTATTAAAAAACATAATTGTGATCTTACAGGTTTTAAATTCAGTGCAATCGAACTAGTCCTCCCCCATTGGAGAAGGGGCGACAGAGAATTGGAATTAACTAAAAGGGAATCCTTTTGGATTTACACATTAAAAACATTGGTTCCAAATGGTTTGAATGCTGAGTTTGATTTTAAAGCATTTTTGTAATTTAGCTGTTTTAAAATTATAGATATTTTTATATGAGTTTATTAAATAAATTTTACTATATTGATTGTATTCTATTATGTTCATCTCTTAATATGTTTCTTTCTCATCTTATCACCACCAGAATGCATCAATCGTCGAATTTGCTATTATTAATATTGGATTTGCAATATATATTAGATCCTGTAATGTTCATGCTGTTTGGGGGCAGCATCAACACGGTTTTATACTTTTTAATTGTTATACAATTAGTTATTTTATTATCAATAGTTTGTATATACATTAGTTTGCTGATTTTAGAATAAGACTCTTAAAATCAGACTATGTGACCTATAGGTTATTTTATTGTTATTAACTTATAGTGTGCATATATTTATTAGTTTGCTTACTGTGACCTATATGTTATTTTATTGCTATTGTCTTAACTTATAGCGTGCACATGTATTAGTCTGTTCATTGTAATGATTGGATAAAGTTATTCAAAATCGCGCTGTCAATAAGTAAAGCACCTATCACAGCAAGGTAGTAGGTATATATACCGAGCTGTCAGTACCCATAAGCCACTCCTGAAGAAGACGTCATCACGTCGAAACGCATCGAGTCGGGCTTCCGCCGCCATCTTGGTAGAGGAGGGAAAGAAGCAAGGGAACTCTCACGATCCTTAGCTCCGGCAGGAAGTGACGTCACGATCCGGAAGTGACGTTCGCGGACGCCGCCAGCGGGTAGAAACAGACGAGACGATCTATGCTGCATCTGAGATAACATCCCCAATGCTGTATTTCCTTCTAATGCCGTAAGCCTCCAATTGACTTACTTATTAGATAAAGTTTATTTCCATCTACACTATGGCTGTTTTCTATTTTTCCAAGATGTGCTGACCCATATACCAAACCTCCGGAACGAGCTGCATCACAGAGTATCAGTCACTCACATGCTTATATTCCTGCTACTTTTGTGAGTAGGAACTTGTTATTCACTTTCACTTTTTATTGTTTTTTACAATATTACACTATCCACTGTTTTTTTCTTTTTATGTGCATACGGCGACGCTCCCCTGGAACTTCCTCTACACCAATTCTATGCCACAGGCCAGGCTCGAGTCAAATGTCTTTGGGTCATTGCAGGAAAGGGTTAGAAATGCTTTGATGGCAGAGAAGATCCTGTCACTTACCTGCACGGATGAAGTGTCACCTGTTTGAGCAGAGATGGCTACTAGATCGGCACACCCCTGGAAGTCACTTGGTGGCAGCTGCAGCTCTTTACACACCATTAGCTGTGAGAAACAGGGAATTAGGATTGTATGCTCATGTCCAATATTAAAAATGTTAATTGGAATACATGGTTTGCATGAGGGGCATATTCATTAAGATGTTTTACTAGGAAGGAAGCATTGAGACATCTTGTTTTCACATGTAGCCAGGAACTGAAACCAAAATATTGTGTACTACACCTTCCACATTATCTCCAAAATAACCAATATATTTGTTTGCGTACATACATATAAAGGGAACATCTGATAAAACAGCCTAAGAGCCAACCTTTAGCACTGACCTGCTGACTAGTGATTTGCAAAACGGTTATGTCCGTGGTCAATTTTGGACATTCACAAAAATTCCAAACTTCCCCCCAAAAATTTAAAAAACAGTTAATAGTATTCCTGAAATAACACGGAAACCAGTGTTTTACAGTGTCGCTTTTTTTCTTCAAATATGCAAAAGGAACGTGAACAAAACTGGAATAGATTCACACATCCCAACTTCTGACAGCTATAGAAAATTAATGAACTACAGTACTGTAGGAAAAAAAAGGTTTCCATAGACCACCACTAAAATCAGAGTTTAAGAACCTGTGCACCCAGAATTAGATAGATTGTAGAATGTTCCGTTTGTGGGATAACTTATTTGTACGACAGCTCTTTGAAGACAATATTTATGGGTACAAACATATTGTGACAAACAAGAAACCCATCAAAAGAGGTAGGTAGAGAAAATGTATCCAACTTAATGTAATTTTCTTTTCCTGGAGCCATATGGCATTTTGCACCCTAGAGTTACGTTCATTGCTGGCTTGAGGACAGGGAATTGAATTCTGCAGGTAGTACCATAATAGGCCCCTCCTCCTACCCATAGGTAGTCTTTGGTATCTCCCATAGCTGAAAAATTCAACATATAGATATAAAACAGTTAACTGCCCTATATGCCCACTACCATATGGTTCCAGGAAAAGAAAATGACGGTAAGTTAGATACATTTTCTCTTTTCCTGTTCCCCATGGCAGTGGGCACCGTAGGGACATACCCAAGCAATACAATAAGGTAGGGCAATAATAAATAACACCAATATCAGTTTTAAAGCATATTTATTTTGTTACTACAGACTGAAGTACTTTGCGACCAAAGCTTGCATCAGTTGAGGCCTGAATATCCAGCCTATAGTACCGTATTTATCCGATTATTGGGCGAACCTGCATATAAGGCGACCCCCTCGATGCCAGCCTCTGCTAACTGGAACTAGGTAATGCCGGCTGCTGTGTTGCTGTCTTCGATTATGTGTAAGCTATTAACACAGTAGCCGTCTGCGCATGTGCTCGAGCAGTCGGCTACTGTGTTAATCGCTTACACAGGAGCAGACACGCAGACGGTCAGCGGCAGAGCCCGATTAGAAGGCGAGTATGGACTTTCAATATAACTATTGAAAAAATAAATAAATATCAATTTTGATAAACCGGCAAAAGCAGTATTTTATAAATGTGTTAAATGATGACCATACGGATGCGTTGGAGATCTGTGCAGGTGATGCATGTGCCTTAAACAGCCATGCCCGTGTTGAATGAGACTTAAAGGTGGATTTTCGCCTTTGAGTTCATATGCTTTCCTTATGCATGACACAATCCATATGGATATTGTTGCCTTGGATGCTGCTTGCCCAGTCAGGAGTCCTTCTGGGAGGATAAACAGCCTAACTTTCTGATAACTTGTACCCGGTTGATGGTTTTCATATCACCACATCGAGATTGTGTAAAACTTCCTCTTCTTTCCCGGTTTTGAGCAAAATGAGGGCATTAAGATTTCTCGGTTAATGTGACATTGAGATACCACTTTAAGCAATAAATGGTATACTGGCCGCATGACTGCCTTATCCTGGTGAATGATAAGGAATGGTTCTTTGCAAGATAGAGCTTGTAAATCTCCTACTCTCCTTGCTGATGTTATGGCTATGAGGAACGCCATCTTCCATGTCAGTAGTTTCAAAGATATTTGATGTCGTCTAAATTTAGCATAGGTTAAACTTGGACGCATGTCTTTTCAACCTCATCATCTACTATGTAACTATGATGTACATGTTCGAACGATGCACTGTCAGGGCATCCAGAACCAGAGAGTGGTCCCATAACAGAACTCTACTCCTGATGTGTGGTTTTAATCTTTTGACTGCTTGAAAGAAATTAATGATGAGTCTCTCAAATGCTAGATTTCTTTGTAGTAGTGTTGATAATGCAGATACTTGCACTTTTAATGAACTCAGATTAAGTCCTCTGTCAAATCCTTCTTGTAGAAACTGCACCATTGTGACAGAGGTTGGTGAGTAGAAATTGTGTTTGTTCTTCACACCAGTCTCTGAAACAAAGTCAAATTCCGTAGTAGACAGTTTATGTCAGCTTTTTTCTTGCTTCTAACAGAGTTCGTGTAATTCTATCTGAACATCCTTTGTCTCTTAGGACTTTCCACTCACTCCCAAGCCACCAAAGCTAGTTGTCTGGGTTGTGTTTCACAGGGACTTGATGTAGCAACCCTCATACATTCTGTAAATGCCATGGGAGTTTCTATTGTCATATTTAGTAGATTGGTCTCTTTGGTCAATATGGCACAATCAGTATCACCTCTGTTTGGTCGATCCCCCCCCCCCCCCTCAATATATCTTTGCAACAAGAGGGATTGGAGGAAAGAGATATGTCAATTTGAACTGCCATTTGAACCAGAGGTCACCTGTCTGCATTACACAGGGATACAATTGCCTCATGAAGCAACAGTCCACCTTCTTCTTGTGATAGGTGGCCATCAGGTCTACTTTGGGTATTTTGCCAAGAATTTCATGAAAATACACACACACATACATGTAGCTATAGCCCGGGGGCCCACCCCCCCCCCCCCTGTAGAGAGAGGCGGGGGAGATGGTATGTGGCGGCGGCAAGGCAAAGCACTATTGATGAAATCCCCAATAGTGACGAAACGTATCAGGACGCTACGTTGTACGTAGTGACGTCACTCCGGTCCACTCGCACGCTAACACGGAAGCACAGACACGGGTGTAGCTGGCACCTTCAGACGATTCATGGACACTCTACCAACGGGGGAAAGCAGGGAGCTCCCGGAGTACAGCACCGCTGGAGTCCGGTGGGTGAGGAGTTGTTCAGGACCGTGTCTGATACTCTCGTCGGTCGAGCTCCCAGGTACCTCCCAGTATCGTGACACTGGAAGTGTGCATGCCTCTCTGCTTCCACCACACCTCAGACCGGTGATTATCCTACTGCTGGCAAACGGACTGCTGAATACCCTGTGGTCGCCACGATTGAGATTTTCAATCACAAATGCTGGTTATATTTGTCCTCTTGTGAGTGCAAGTCCAAGAGACCTTCTTTGTTATTTTTTATACATTAATAAATTTCCCATACAGTATCCCGCTATGGTGCTTGCGCTTTTTTTTCTCTTTTACGTGTGTGTGTGTGTGGGTGTGTGTGTGTGTGTGTGTGTATACACACACACACACACACACACACACGTCTTTGAGATCTATTGATCTCATCCTTTTGTCAGGTTTTACTTCCTGAATAATGGTGTTTAGCTACATCATTTTGAACTTTTTTATTTGCAAGTAGAAATTCACTTCTCTTAGGTCTAGAACTGCTCTTAATCCTCCTGATGTCTTTTTTTTTTATTCCCCAAAAAAATATTCTGCAATAATCTCCTATTTTCCTTTGATATTGAGGTACCCTTCTTAATAGCTTTTTTTTTTTTGCAGGAAGTCTTTCCGAATGACACACATTCCCTTGGTCTCTTCTTTTGTCCAAGGACATCTTGATGTGCAAGATGTCTTTTCTTAGAAAACTCCAGGTGGTATCAGTAGGAAAGGATCTGAAGTACCCACCTGTCTTCTATTCATCAAGTCAAAGCAGCCCTGAATTGGATTCATCTTCCTCCAACTGGAGACCATTGGCCTTATTGATTTTCATTCAAACTTCCCTCTAGCTGCAGCTCAGCCACACACAAAAAATAAACAAATATGGCGTTGTCCGCCTCTCCAAGAAGTTTTGTCTTGAAAATGGTCTTCCTGGATGGCATGACCGCGCGTCTCTATATTGTGTTCTCTCTGATTGATGAGATGAAGAAATCTCTTTGTTCTTTCCCTTAAGGCAAAAAAGTACTTTTACCTCCTGATGCTTTGGATATAATTGAATCCAGCTTCTCCCCAAAAAGGTATTCTCCTTCAAAAAGGTAAAATTACATAAACTGTTCTTAAATGCCCAATCCGCCATCCAGTCTTGCGGTTACAGAACATGCCAATGACCTACCTGGTTGCTAATTTTACAGCATCTAGTGAAGCTTCAGCAAATGTAGTCTGATGCACACCTGTCTCAAAAATCTTTTAGGATTAAAGCTCGCTTGGCTCCTTTCTCTAATGCGGCCTCAATATTAGAGATCCATTTGCGCATAGCTGTTGATACTGACGTGATTGATAGCACAGGTTTGTACACTGTACCTGCCACCAGATAAGATTTCTTCAGAACGCTATCCATCACGTCCTTTAATGATGCTACGTTATTAATCCAACTGTGGGGGGGTACCAAGGCTCACCAATAAAGGTCAAGCCCACTTGGTTGCCCCTGAGTCATGTGGTGGGGTCCTAGAGTGTCAGCTCTTGGACCTGGCTGTCATGCATGTACTGCTATGCATTGTATGAAAATATGCGACAAATAATTTTTGTATTTTTGCCTTTCCAGGAATGCCAGCAAGCAGGAATTGCTAGGCTATGAGTTTCAGGGTGGGTTTGACAGAGAAAGTCTTTACAGATTGTGCCTATGTAGCGGGGTCCCCGAGTTACAGGTTACCCCAAAGATGTACCTGGGAATCAGGTCAGATTATCCGATACATTGAAGCACAAGGCTGCGGTGAAACTCCTACCCTGAAAACGTGCTTGCAGGTCACCGCCAGGAGTCCCTGCTTCCGCCCAGACCAGAGAGGTAAAAAGGGGCGTAGGGATTTGTGTGTCCCAGGTATTTTCAGGGGTCTCTGGTTTAGGGAGAGTCCCAAACCCCCGGACCCGGTATAGGGGTTCGGGGTATCTCCAACTATGTATAAGGTTGCAAGAGTAGAATTATTTCTAAGTCCAGCTTCGGTACAATTGAAGCAACCCTGAAAATGAACCTAAGCGTTATTTGAAGCAACTTTTATTCAAACTTGTTATAGGAAGGTCTTGGAGCTCTGAAAATGAACGTGCGCGTATTTTCAGTACATTTTTATTAACACGGTGTATAACAGTTTATATGTATATGCCCTGTGTATGAAATGGGGAATTTCCAAGTCCGTGGTTCCAAGAGACCAGATGGCCACCAGTCTCGATGCCACTGTGTCTGGTCAGGTAACGGTCTTGAAAGTCTCAGAGATGCCAAGGTGTTAGGGCGTGCAGAGTACCAGAGTTACACTCAAGTGCCCACATCCTGACATGAATAAGGGCTATCCGGCAACCATTTGCCCAGCCCCAGACTCTGAGGTGCCTGGCACAAAAGGGGGGTTCAATATGCTAAGTGGCAGAGGTGCCAGGTTGGCACATGCCCCTTAGCAGAATTTAAATCAGTGCCCGCTGACTTCAGAGTACCGGAAACTCTGTGATAGGCTGGTAGGAAAGTTTCCACGCGCTGATTCACTGTAGCGTTTTGTGAATGGGACTCAGAATTCTATAAGAAACCTAGCAGCCAATCATGTCGAGAGATTCTAAGCGCCAAGACAGCAGCGGCAGATTTGAATTGACCAAAAGATGCACTGAGAGAAATAGACGCGAACACACAAATACCCAGTAAGCTCATATTTAAGCCTCAAAAGTAACCACAAAATATATATGTGTGTATAAATGCCAGAAATGGAGTGCTACTGGGCATGGCAATATATAATACAAACAAACTCAAACAGAGCCCAGTGCTACATCCAATGGCAAAAATACACAGTGAAATACCTATATATCTCTTGAATAAAAGGATCATTTAGTTTAACACTTTGGCCAAAGCATTGTAAGCCTGTGAGCCCTTTCAAGGCATGACCACAAAATCACAGGTCCCAACACTAATTACAATTCTTAATAACCTGTACAATACTAGGAAGAATGATCATAATAGATCTGTCATAATCAGCTGCATGGTTTTAAATCTGATTGAAATTCTTATTTACCTGGAAAATACCAACCAGGTTGCCATGCCCAGTAGCACTCCATTTCTGGCATTTATACACATATATATATTCTGTGGTAACTTTTGGGGCTTAAATATGAGCTTACTGGGTATTTGTGTGTTTGTTAATTCTGTCCAGCTGGTCACAGCTGATTTGGAGGTTGGCCCCTCCCTCCCAGGTTTAAAGCTCGTCCCATCCCACTTTCCACATGCACAGGTCTTTGCATGCAGCTGATTGTGACAGGTCCAATACAGAGTATTCTTCCTGGTATTGTCCAGGTAAATAAGAATTTCAATCAGATTTAAAACCATACAGCTGATTATGACAGATCTATTATGATCATTCTTCCTAGTATTGTACAGGTTATTAAGAATTGTAATTAGTGTTAGGACCTGTGATTTTGTGGTCATGCCTTGAAAGGGCTCACAGGCTTACAATGCTTTGGCCAAAGTGTTAAACTAAATGACCCTTTTATTCAAGAGATATATAGGTATTTCACTGTGTATTTTTGCCATTGGATGAAGCACTGGGCTCTGTTTGTGTTTGTTTGTATAGAAATAGACGCGAGCCAGCTTCAGAAATTTCAAGGCGAGAAATACCACTTTTCGAGGCCAAGTTCTCAGAATAGAACGTAGCAGTCGCGGCTGGAGCTACAAGCCGAAAAAAAGAGTACCAGGACGTTTGGTACTATCTTCCGGTCAAGGGATTTTGGCATCTCTGGAGCAGATACAGCGGTGGGGTCTGGTAACGCATGCAGAGTCCGGTTCGAGGACATTTGTGGGTACATCCCGGTCAACCAAAGACTTTGTTTTAAGGACAATCTGAGCTAGTAAAGGTTAGTTTTCTTTAGCCCACATCCCCCAGTAAGTGTGTTTTCATCTGTATAATTGTAATCCCCTGCATGTACGTCTATTTCAATGGAATAAATGACAATTTGTTTTATTCCTTGGTTTTGCTCAATGAATGATCCCGGTTTAAAGGTGTAATTGCCTGATCTCCAGTGGCAATCAACTGGTAGTGTGGTTTTCCTTGTGACTAGATAGTGCTGTCTCCATTTTCAGAGTTACTTCCCAGAATTTTACCTCCTTTTGTCCAAAAGGATACATTTTGCTGAATTTCTTGGTAATCACTCATTTTGTTTTTTTTCTTCTTTTATTATCAGGCTGCGCCTATTTTGATTGTACCATATCCTTAATCACATGATGGATTGGGAAACACTGTCTTTTTTTGCGTTCCCCCAAATAATTTTTTTTTTTAACAGATCTATTGTATCTGCCATCACAGTCTCCATGGGTAATGAATTCCACATTTTATTTGCCCTTACTGTAAAGAACCATTTCCTTTGTTGCTGGTGAAATCGCCTTTCCTCCAACCTTAAGGGATGACCCCGTGTGCTTTGTATTGCCCTTGGGATGAATATTTATTTTGAAAGCTCCTTGCACTGTCCCTGAATATATTTGTATATAGGTATCATATCCCCTCTTAGACGTCTCTTTTCTAATGTATATAAATCTAATTTAGCTAGCCCCTCTTCATATATCAGATTATCAATCCTCTTTATTAATTTGGTGGCTCTTCTCTGCACTCTTTCTAGTTCCATCATATATTTTCTATGGAGGGGTGCCCAAAATGGTACTCCATATTCAAGGTGTGGTCTTACAAAGCCTTTAAAAGGGGCATGATTATGTTTACTCTTCTTCCATCCATTGCCCGTTTAATGCAAGATAAGATCTTGTTTCCCTTTGCAGCTCTGCATGACTCTGGGCTCTATTTCTAAGCCTGCTGTCTACAAGCACTCCTAAATCCTTCTCCATCAAAGATTTTCCTAATGTAGCAACATTTAATTTGTAAGTTGCCTGTTTATTCTTGTTTCCCAAATGCAAAACTTTACATTTATCTGTATTAAACCCCATTTGCCATTTACCTACCCAAGTTTCCAGTTTATCCAAGTCCTTCTGGAGAGAAATTATGATTCTACTACCTTACACAATTTAGTGTCATCAGAAAAGATGGAGACTTTGCTTTCTATGCCAACCTCAAGGGCATTAATAGACAAGTTAAAGAAACAGGGGTCCCAGTCCACCGATCCCCGAGGTACTCCACTCGCAACTTTAGCCCAACCTGAAAAAGTTCCATTTATTACAACTTTCTATTGTCTATCCTTCAACCAGTTTTAAATCCAGGTGCAAATATTTTTACTGAGTCAAATTTGCTTTATTTTGTACACTAACCTCGTGTGGAACCGTATCAAAAGCTTTTGCAAAATCTAAGTAGACCAGATTAACTGCATTACCCTGGTCTAAATTCATACTCCTCAAAGAAACTAATAAGATTAGTTTGGCACGACCTATCCTTCATAAATCCATGCTGACTATTACTAAATTTTGTTTTCCATCAGGTATTCCTGAATATTATCCCATATTAAACCTTCAGTTAGCTTCCTCACTATTGAAGTCAGGCTACAGGTCTGTACTTCCCCGGTTGTGATCTAGCTCCCTTTTTAAATATAGGCACCACGTCTGCTTTACGCCAATCTTGTGGTACTGAGCCTGTTGAAATGGAGTCCTTGAATATTAAATATAATGGTACTAAACTTAACTCTTTAAGAACTCTTGGATGTATGCCACCAGGGCCAGGTGCCTTACTTCAATTTTATAAAGTCGCCTATGAACTTCCTCAGTAAACCAATTTTTTGATCATTTAGAGGTTGTGGCTTCCTCCTGCTGCACTACTAATGCAATTGATTCTTCCCTGGTAAACACAGAGGCAAAGAATTTGTTTAATACCTCTGGTTTTTCCTTATCTCCAATAATCTGCCTGCCCGTCTCACACTGAAAGCATCCTATATTTATTTTTTTATGCTGAACCTCCATTACCACTTTAAAAGTTCCCTTTTCTGGCTGTATCACAAAAGAACCATGGTGACAAAAAAAACAAGCATTTTGTCCTGCATAAATCAACTCTCTTTAGATGTCTCCTCTATACTAAGGACTCGCCCGGTTTTAGGTAGCAACCCTTGCTTGCTGCAGCCTCCATGCCGATTTCTTTAATCCTTCCAGTTTCTTGCAGCCGATTTGTTTTCCTTTCTGCACAGCGTTCCATGCGGCAGATGGCTTTCATTTTTTGAGGCCGTTGCTCAGTCGACTCTCTGGCGTCACTGTCACTTTGTTCAATCAGGGCGCTGAACGCATTTCTGCACAGTTGTGCTTGTGCCTGCATGTGGGGAGCACGAGCAAGAAGACGGGGAGTACGCTATTCATCCACGTGAGATGACATGCAAAAAAAGCATGTCCCCGCATCAGCTGTTACTGCTGCATACTGAGACGCATTCGTGGTCTGCCCAGTCGCATGTGCCTCCGAACAGCAACTCCCCACGGTGCTTGTATGTCGGAGCTGCAGGAGGAGACGCTAACAAGCCCTTGGATTACCTGCACTAGCTGCAGTCTGGTGAGTCCTTTACAAAATAACAAACACTACTCCTAGCTGTAGGACAGGAAAAACACTTCCAGCGGGTAGGAGGAGGGGCCTTTTATGGTACTACCTGCAAAAGTCAATTTCCTGTCCTACTCCAGCTAAAGACGGACTTAACTCTACGGTGCCCACTTCCATGGGGAACAGGAAAATTAAGATTCACGCAAAGTTAGATCTGTGTTAGATTCTCAACTGGATTTACCTTTCCAGACGAAGACTGACCGATCTTCCAGATGATCATGCGATCCATGCAGACAAGCCAGGCCCAGCCACTTTCATGGATCTGAACAGTCAAAGGTGCGTCTGCTACAGGAATCAGAATTGTCATTAAAAGTTCAGTGACCATGTAAACCTCCTGCGGCCTCAACCCTTAAAGAACACACAGCACTCAGTAGGCAATATTGAGAGTCACTCTTGGATCTCTACTTCAAAGCCCAAGTTAAATCACTATATATTTTTACAATAGGAATGTTACCCCTCTATACCGCTAAAGACATTTTTATTTAATTCCAATAAGTGCCTCGTGACCAGAACATTCCGACAAGGAGCCCTCTGATTGGTTGAGCCTGTCTAATGTATGGTTATACAGAAAGAACAGCTTCTGCTCAGCCAAGGTATCTTCAGTATGTGAGGGGTGCATGCAGGGACAGAATGTATTAGCAGAAAATGAAGAGTATACCCATGGAAAAGGCTGCAGTCTATACGGCAGCCACACAAACGGCTACTCTGTGTCTGCCGGTATCAATTAAACGGCCGTTATAACAGCAAACAAGTGGGCGGACAAGGTATTCACTAAGAGTAAGTCAGCTGCTGTGTAACTGTTTGCCACAGTCTCCGTGTTGCACTAGGGATTCATGTGGCAATACTTTAAACAGTTACTCTCCATTTTCGGTACCAACTAAGAATACCTAAGATCAAAGGAGCTGCTACATAATTATTCGTAACAATTCCTCCATGTAGCTATAATTTTAAAACCGTCGCCTTGTTTCTATGAATACTAACTAATGGCGGTCACAACCGCAATTAGGTGGGCGGTCAAAGTATCCACCAGGAATTTAAAGTGAGCTGTTATGGGATAATGTTCAGGTTTATGCTGCAGTCATTTAAATAGTCGCTTTCTTTTCTTGCTCACTGACCTGTATTAACATTGGTCACAACACGTAATAGGTGGACTGACTGAGCATCCACTAGAAATCAAAGTGATTAGTGGTGTGATCATTTGCAACAACTTAAATTTTGCATTGCAGTTTTACTTGGTAACAACCTTTAAAGCTACCCTGTTTCTGTTGATACCAACTAATGATAGCTATCAATGACATTATAGTATCTTCTATGTCAGGCAGTAACAACACACAAAAACATACAGGACACCTGCAAGCTCATATTAAACTCCCAAAATAACCACAACATATATATAAGCATATAAGTGTCACAGATGAGTGCTACTGAGCATGGCAATATATTATTTAAAACCAGAGACAGAACATGAAACACAGACAGAGCTCAGTGCACATCCAAAGAAACTTATACACGGTACAGTGCCTAAATATATATGTATAGATATCTATTAAATAAAATGGTCTTTTAGTTTAACATTTTGGCCAAAGTGTTGTAAGCCCCTGAGCCACTACACGGCAGACCACATCTCAAGGGTCCCTAACACTAATATAAATTCTTAATAACCTGTGCATTACCAGGAAGAATGATTTAAAATAAATCTGTGGCCAAAATGTTAAACTAAAAGACCATTTTATTTAATAGATATCTATACATATATATTTAGGCACTGTACCGTGTATAAGTTTCACTGGATGTGGACTGAGCTCTGTCTGTGTTTCATGTTCTGTCTCTGGTTTTAAATATATATTGCCATGCTCAGTAGCACTCCTCTGACACTTATATGCTTAAATATATGTTGTGGTTATTTTGGGGGTTTAATATGAGCTTGCAGGTGTCCTGTATGTTTTACAATTCTTGTTCAGCTAGTCTTAGCCGATTGGAGGGTGGCTCTTCCTATCTTGTTGAAGCTCACCCCCTCCCACATTTAAGTGGTTAAAAGCTCACTACATAGCATCTCCCACTCTCAGGGGAAATTGCTTGCTTGCAGTATGATTGTGACAAATCTAATACAGAGTGCTTTTCCTGGTAATGTACAGGTTAATAAAAGCTTCAATCAGACTTATAACTATGCAACTAATTTTGACAGATTTATTATAAATCATTCTTCCTGGTAATGCACAGGTTATTAAGAATTTATATTAGTGTTAGGGACCCTTGAGATGTGGTCTGCCGTGTAGTGGCTCGGGGGCTTACAACACTAACATTTTTGCCAAACTAAAAGACCGTTTTATTTAATAGATATCTATACATATATATTTAGGCACTGTACCATGTATAAGTTTCCCTGGATGTGCACTGAGCTCTGTCTGTGTTTCATGTTCTGTCTCTGGTTTTAAGTAACAACACACTAACCAGACAAGGTAATCATTACCTGTGTTTTAAAAGCCAGCTAGGAAACATATTTTATGTAAGAAAGTATACTCCATCTCCAACTATTTTGGATATTGATTACCTCAGGCAATTATCAAGCAATATAGCCCAACAGTGGGATACATTGCCTGTTATTTGGAATCACTCTTTTTTTTATTTGACACAGCGAGTTTCACCAACTGCAGACCTCACTATTTTTCTGCAGCACTTTTCTATAGCCCTACATTTGGGGATTCTTCTCACTATACAAGTACAGTATATGTTTGCACAGTTTCACTATACAGGCATAACCCGCATTAACGTACGCAATGGGACCGGAGCATGTATGTAAAGCGAAAATGTACTTAAAGTGAAGCACTGCCTTTTTCCCACTTATCGATGCATGTACTGTACTGCAATCATCATATACGTGCATAACTGATGTAAATAAGGCATTTGTAACAGGCTCTATAGTCTCCCCGCTTGAGCACAGCTTCGGTACAGGTAGGGAGCCGGTATTGCTGTTCAGGACATGCTGACTGGCGCATGCGCGAGCTGCCGTTTGCCTATTGAGCGAGATGTACTTACTCGCGAGTGTACTTAAAGTGAGTGTACTTAAACCGGGGTATGCCTGTATACAGTATGTGATATTAGCATATCCCTCCCAGTTGTGAGTACTGTATATACATTGGTGACTTTTTCAGTCGCAAATCTGAAAGCAATGTAACAGATAAAAACAAAACAAGTTCACATAGACACACGTGGTCAACTTGCTTTACAGCGCTACTTGTTGAATAGGATTTAATATCAAATTTTTTTGTAATAAAATTATTAAGATATGTATTAGTGGAGATGGAATTCCATCTCTTTCCAGTATAAAGCAGAGTTCAAAATTTAGAGGTTGAGTGCATCTTTTCCATGGTATACTCTTCATTTTCTGCTGTCAAATGTATGGTACCTTAGCGGGTAAATATCAAACACACGTGTCTCTAAGCATTCTGTAAAAATGTTTTAACTGACACCGGAATCGATAGAACATTAATGCAGGACATGTTTCATTGCCAGAACTCAGCTATATGTTTTGCTCCTCAGTTGTAAGAAACCTACATGTGGAGACACCCTCTTTTCGTATAAAGAAAATATGTGGTTATTGTTATCAGATACTATTCCTATTGGCCACTTTGCTGCCCTGCAATGGATTGCAGGCCCCTATGGCAGAATAGCTATTTAAATTAGCTAAACCATCTTTTTTCAGGAGCAGAGACATGGACCACTACGTTTTCTGGGCTTTCCTACTGCTCTCTAACCAACACAAGCATCAAAAAAGAGTCAGCTCCCAAATAACCTACCTTATTTAAAAAAGTAATACTATGCAGCTATTACACGAATGTAATTCATACCCAACAACATATTTCTTCGATAGGACAGCATGCACAGAGTAGCTTGCAATGTAATGCCTGAAGGCACAAGGAGACTGTAATGTTGGGTAAGTCCCAAAGGACAAGCACTAGCTCTCAAAACAAATTATCCCAGTACAAAGACTAGTGGCTTCACCATTACGTCTATCCTTTGCTTGCCAGTAGTAGCAGAAAGTAATTGGGACAGAACTTACCATCAGCTTTTGTTAAAGCCTCCATGACTTTAACGGGGAGAGAGGAACCAAATGTCTGAACATAGTAATTCACAGTCTCACTAGCGGTTGCGTGCGGTACCACTCTTGTTGGCGTTGCTCTATAAGAAAAACGCACATTAAAAAAAAAATGAATAATTGGAAAAATCGCAAATTAAATTGGAGATAACGTTTTTCTGTTTTGTTTACAAGCAGGGTGCAAGCTAGGATCCCAGCAACAAATCCTGTATAAAATAATAAATTTCTTGAGGAAGAAGCATGACAAGATTGGGTATGTTATTGTATAATGCAGTGAGGCATCACATAGATGCTCTGTGGCAAGGTCCTGTGTGGTAAAATGTGATGCTGTGTAATTCAAGGGATGCAAACCTCAAGCAGGTCAAATGATCACAGAGCAAATGAAAAGTATCTGAGGCTGAAACCAAACTTGGATAGTTAAGATAAATATAAAAGTGTTGGGTTAGCGGTTACGGTGCTAATCTTGACTAAACACGTTTGTGGATCCATTCCAGCCTCAGGTAAGATCACTCAGGGACCCAATGCAATTTACCGTGAAGGCCTTTCCCATACTGGAGAAGTGTTCAGCTCCATACAACTGAAATTGACCAAAACCTCCTCAGGCACATGGAATCAGCTACACAGCTTACTGAATAAGGGCCACTGTGTGATCTCTTGCAAGGCACTTTATCAGCGTGAATTTCAAGTACTGTAACATAATTCCCCAGTCGCCATTTTGCTCCAAAATGCAATTTTCATTTCACAAACCTAATACGTTCATTAGCTTCATGGATATCAACGACATCACCCGATCGGAATGAGGGAGGAGGCAGGAATGAGGCGCCGGCAGCCCCAGCACGTTCCCCCAGAAGCCAGCCCCAGCACTTCCCCCAGAAGCCAGCCCCAGCACTTCCCCCAGAAGCCAGCCCCAGCACTTCCCCCAGAAGCCAGCCCCAGCACTTCCCCCAGAAGCCAGCCCCAGCACGTTCCCCCAGAAGCCAGCCCCAGCACTTCCCCCAGAAGCCAGCCCCAGCACTTCCCCCAGAAGCCAGCCCCAGCACTTCCCCCAGAAGCCAGCCCCAGCACTTCCCCCAGAAGCCAGCCCCAGCACTTCCCCCAGAAGCCAGCCCCAGCACTTCCCCCAGAAGCCAGCCCCAGCACGTTCCCCCAGAAGCCAGCCCCAGCACTTCCCCCAGAAGCCAGCCCCAGCACTTCCCCCAGAAGCCAGCCCCAGCACTTCCCCCAGAAGCCAGCCCCAGCACGTTCCCCCAGAAGCCAGCCCCAGCACGTTCCCCCAGAAGCCAGCCCCAGCACGTTCCCCCAGAAGCCAGCCCCAGCACTTCCCCCAGAAGCCAGCCCCAGCACGTTCCCCCAGAAGCCAGCCCCAGCACTTCCCCCAGAAGCCAGCCCCAGCACTTCCCCCAGCCAGCACGTTCCCCCAGAAGCCAGCCCCAGCACTTCCCCCAGAAGCCAGCCCCAGCACTTCCCCCAGAAGCCAGCCCCAGCACTTCCCCCAGAAGCCAGCCCCAGCACTTCCCCCAGAAGCCAGCCCCAGCACGTTCCCCCAGAAGCCAGCCCCAGCACTTCCCCCAGAAGCCAGCCCCAGCACTTCCCCCAGAAGCCAGCCCCAGCACTTCCCCCAGAAGCCAGCCCCAGCACTTCCCCCAGAAGCCAGCCCCAGCACTTCCCCCAGAAGCCAGCCCCAGCACTTCCCCCAGAAGCCAGCCCCAGCACGTTCCCCCAGAAGCCAGCCCCAGCACTTCCCCCAGAAGCCAGCCCCAGCACTTCCCCCAGAAGCCAGCCCCAGCACTTCCCCCAGAAGCCAGCCCCAGCACGTTCCCCCAGAAGCCAGCCCCAGCACTTCCCCCAGAAGCCAGCCCCAGCACTTCCCCCAGAAGCCAGCCCCAGCACTTCCCCCAGAAGCCAGCCCCAGCACTTCCCCCAGAAGCCAGCCCCAGCACTTCCCCCAGAAGCCAGCCCCAGCACTTCCCCCAGAAGCCAGCCCCAGCACGTTCCCCCAGAAGCCAGCCCCAGCACTTCCCCCAGAAGCCAGCCCCAGCACTTCCCCCAGAAGCCAGCCCCAGCACTTCCCCCAGAAGCCAGCCCCAGCACGTTCCCCCAGAAGCCAGCCCCAGCACGTTCCCCCAGAAGCCAGCCCCAGCACTTCCCCCAGAAGCCAGCCCCAGCACTTCCCCCAGCCAGCACGTTCCCCCAGAAGCCAGCCCCAGCACTTCCCCCAGAAGCCAGCCCCAGCACTTCCCCCAGAAGCCAGCCCCAGCACTTCCCCCAGAAGCCAGCCCCAGCACTTCCCCCAGAAGCCAGCCCCAGCACTTCCCCCAGAAGCCAGCCCCAGCACTTCCCCCAGAAGCCAGCCCCAGCACGTTCCCCCAGAAGCCAGCCCCAGCACTTCCCCCAGAAGCCAGCCCCAGCACTTCCCCCAGAAGCCAGCCCCAGCACTTCCCCCAGAAGCCAGCCCCAGCACGTTCCCCCAGAAGCCAGCCCCAGCACGTTCCCCCAGAAGCCAGCCCCAGCACTTCCCCCAGAAGCCAGCCCCAGCACGTTCCCCCAGAAGCCAGCCCCAGCACGTTCCCCCAGAAGCCAGCCCCAGCACTTCCCCCAGAAGCCAGCCCCAGCACGTTCCCCCAGAAGCCAGCCCCAGCACTTCCCCCAGAAGCCAGCCCCAGCACTTCCCCCAGAAGCCAGCCCCAGCACGTTCCCCCAGAAGCCAGCCCCAGCACTTCCCCCAGAAGCCAGCCCCAGCACTTCCCCCAGAAGCCAGCCCCAGCACTTCCCCCAGAAGCCAGCCCCAGCACTTCCCCCAGAAGCCAGCCCCAGCACGTTCCCCCAGAAGCCAGCCCCAGCACTTCCCCCAGAAGCCAGCCCCAGCACTTCCCCCAGAAGCCAGCCCCAGCACTTCCCCCAGAAGCCAGCCCCAGCACTTCCCCCAGAAGCCAGCCCCAGCACGTTCCCCCAGAAGCCAGCCCCAGCACTTCCCCCAGCCAGCACGTTCCCCCAGAAGCCAGCCCCAGCACTTCCCCCAGAAGCCAGCCCCAGCACTTCCCCCAGAAGCCAGCCCCAGCACTTCCCCCAGAAGCCAGCCCCAGCACTTCCCCCAGAAGCCAGCCCCAGCACTTCCCCCAGAAGCCAGCCCCAGCACGTTCCCCCAGAAGCCAGCCCCAGCACGTTCCCCCAGAAGCCAGCCCCAGCACTTCCCCCAGAAGCCAGCCCCAGCACTTCCCCCAGAAGCCAGCCCCAGCACTTCCCCCAGAAGCCAGCCCCAGCACTTCCCCCAGAAGCCAGCCCCAGCACTTCCCCCAGAAGCCAGCCCCAGCACTTCCCCCAGAAGCCAGCCCCAGCACTTCCCCCAGAAGCCAGCCCCAGCACGTTCCCCCAGAAGCCAGCCCCAGCACTTCCCCCAGCCAGCACGTTCCCCCAGAAGCCAGCCCCAGCACTTCCCCCAGAAGCCAGCCCCAGCACTTCCCCCAGAAGCCAGCCCCAGCACTTCCCCCAGAAGCCAGCCCCAGCACTTCCCCCAGAAGCCAGCCCCAGCACTTCCCCCAGAAGCCAGCCCCAGCACTTCCCCCAGCCCCAGCACTTCCCCCAGAAGCCAGCCCCAGCACTTCCCCCAGCCCCAGCACTTCCCCCAGAAGCCAGCCCCAGCACTTCCCCCAGAAGCCAGCCCCAGCACTTCCCCCAGAAGCCAGCCCCAGCACTTCCCCCAGAAGCCAGCCCCAGCACTTCCCCCAGAAGCCAGCCCCAGCACTTCCCCCAGAAGCCAGCCCCAGCACTTCCCCCAGAAGCCAGCCCCAGCACTTCCCCCAGCCAGCCCCAGCACTTCCCCCAGAAGCCAGCCCCAGCACTTCCCCCAGAAGCCAGCCCCAGCACTTCCCCCAGAAGCCAGCCCCAGCACTTCCCCCAGAAGCCAGCCCCAGCACTTCCCCCAGCCAGCACGTTCCCCCAGAAGCCAGCCCCAGCACTTCCCCCAGAAGCCAGCCCCAGCACTTCCCCCAGCCAGCCCCAGCACTTCCCCCAGAAGCCAGCCCCAGCACTTCCCCCAGCCAGCCCCAGCACTTCCCCCAGAAGCCAGCCCCAGCACGTTCCCCCAGAAGCCAGCCCCAGCACTTCCCCCAGCCAGCACGTTCCCCCAGAAGCCAGCAGGAGTGAGGCGCCGGCAGCCCCACCAGAGGTAGGGGTGTGTGTGGGTGTGTGTATAAAGTTTGTTTAAAAAAAAACAATTTAAATATTCGGGGTCCACGCTCATACCGCGTTATAGAGGATCGCGCTATAACGGGGTTGAGCTGTACTATGTTACGTACATTAAACTTTTTAATGAAAGGAGGTCCAGCGGCACTTGTGGATGTGATCACTTCAGCTGCCCCTTGGCTGTCTGGAATGGAAGTGGAGGGGACTCGGCAGTCTGCCTGATAAACCCCTAACTAACATTTCCCCATGATGTATCTGATACGTCAATAAGTGTGCCAGTAAGTGCAATTAAAAGGTTAACGTGTTTGTAAAATGTTTTGTTTATCCCTAAAATCTGGCACCGTTTCTGGTCCTTATGTATATGTTTGGGAGACCAGGGCCACCCGCCGTTCTCTCTAACTCAAAATGTAATTCAGTACATGCCCTGTGCTTCCCTGAAACCCTTCAATATGAAGGGAGGGACAGTTACATCCCATCTAGTGTCTAACCCAGGGGAGCGCAAACTTTTTGTGCTGCGCCCCCCTGTCTCTCTGCCCCCGGCTCTCGCGCCCCCCTGCCTACCTTCACCCGCGTCAGATGACGCTGCGTGGGCGTGTGACGTCAGGTCACATGGTGCCGCGGCGTCAACACAGATGGCTGAATCCCGGTAAGTAAATAGTTGCAGGGGCCTCACGCGATCCCCCGGCATTTAATTTAAATGCCTGGGGGAAGAGCGCGGGGCCTCTGCAACTGCCCGCGCCCCCCCAGCACAAGCTCCCGCCCCCCCTGGGGGTCGCGCCCCCCACTTTGCGCACCGCTGGTCTAACCCATTGCAGAAGTGATATTTTCCAGGAGTTGCTTTGTTTATGTTTTTAATGAGGATAGATCATTGATGAAATAAATACATTTTGCATGCTTTTTCTTGAATAAGGAAGAACTGTTAGGATTGAATTTCGGGTCAACAATGAGTTATAACTGTGGACAGAAGTTCAATACTGAACCCTTGCTAATAAAACAGGCAGCAGTGGTACACTTGAACTTCTTTATCCCCGAGATGGGTGGGGGTGAAGGAAAGGTGCCGATATCCCATGTACATTAGTGGCCCAGCCTTATTTGGTGCGGGCAGTGGATATTCACAGTTGAGTGCAAATAGCCGCACGGCTATTCGCACTCAGTAGAAAATAAAATGGAAAAAAATAAACACCCCAGCCAGGAATCGAACCCTGGTCCACTCTGCTAATGGCCTGGAGCATAACCATTGAGCTATAAGACTTTCTGATGTTTTCTAGTGAATAAAGGCATAGAAACCTACTGATATTACAGTGTTCACAGCAGCTCGGCTATTCGCACTCAGTAGGAAATAAAATGAAAAAAAAAAAAGACAGAACACTCTCCTATTGACATTCTATATCCCCTATATCTGTAATCAGCGCGGCTTTAGGCTGAGTCCCCAGTCAGCACTGTGACACTCGCCCGGCGGGGGGGCGGCGCATGCACAGCGCTAGTCCTCGATCTGCGGTCTGAGGGGATAGAGAAAGTTTGTGACGGGAGGGGGTGTGGCGGTAGGTTTGCGGGGGCGTGGCCATGACGTCCCGCGGCTGGTTCGCCCTCATTGGCTGAACCGCCGGCGGGGGCGTGGCCACGCCTCCGTCTCAAATGCCAATCTCAAACTCTCAAAGCCTGAGAGGGAGCGTGGCGTGCTGGCACACGAGCGCTGCGCCCTGCTCGGCCGTGTACCTAATGAGGGCAAACCAGCTCAGTGCCGTTGTGGCCGCGCCCCCAGATGAGCGTGCACCTAGCCACAAATTGCACGGCCGAGCAAGGCGCAGCGCTCGTGTGCCAGCACGCCACGCTCCCTCTCAGGCTTTGAGAGTTTGAGATTGGCATTTGTGACGGAGGCGTGGCCACGCCCCCGCCGGCGGTTCAGCCAATGAGGGCGAACCAGCCGCGGGACGTCATGGCCACGCCCCCGCAAACCTACCGCCACACCCCCTCCCGTCACAAACTTTCTCTCTCCCCTCAGACCGCAGATCGAGGACTAGCGCTGTGCATGCGCCGCCCCCCCGCCGGGCGAGTGTCACAGTGCTGACTGGGGACTCAGCCTAAAGCCGCGCTGATTACAGATACAGGGGATATAGAATGTCAATAGGAGAGTGTTCTGTCTTTTTTTTTTTCATTTTATTTCCTACTGAGTGCGAATAGCCGAGCTGCTGTGAACACTGTAATATCAGTAGGTTTCTATGCCTTTATTCACTAGAAAACATCAGAAAGTCTTATAGCTCAATGGTTATGCTCCAGGCCATTAGCAGAGTGGACCAGGGTTCGATTCCTGGCTGGGGTGTTTATTTTTTTCCATTTTAATTTCTACTGGGTGCGAATAGCCGTGCGGCTATTTGCACTCAACTGTGAATATCCACTGCCTTTGGAGCGGCTGCGTCTTACACGGACACTAGCTCTCCCTAAAACGTCAATGATCTCCCACTTGACTAAGAACCACAACAATAAAACAATTAATAATGACATACATATACACACTCACAATGTTACCATCATCTTGATATATTGAAGGGGTCCATGTTAAATGGACAAGAAGCAAAAAAGGTGATACTGTGTGCGCATTTGCATGTAATTTCCAAGAATCCCTGGGTGCAGCGGAAGCACTGTATGCTAAGGCCGAGTTTATAATTGTGTCTAAGGCGACCGCGTGATGTCAGCCGTCCTACAGCGATTCCTGCACTCTGGTGCAGGAGACCAGAGATCGCGACCGGGGGGTGTGGCTGTAAACAGTCCGCCCTCATTGGCTGAACCGCTCACGTGACATCACCCCTCGATCGCTGGAAATATCAAAATCTTCTGGCCTCCAGCGATTGCGACGGCTGACGTCACGCCCACTATGGGCACCTGCGATGAACAACATGTACTTGCAACGTCACAGTTGCAAGTACAATAAACTCGGCCTCAGGGCTCGTTCAGGGAGGCAGCTGAGAACTCGGAGGGGGGGCGTGCGGGAGGCAGTGCTGGGAGTTTGCTGGGCGACATGTGATTATCCCCCAGCAGACTTTTCAGCGTTGGGGAGGGGGCGGGGCTACAGACGGCAGGGTAAAGTATCCAAGCTGCAGTCATGAAATCATTCTGAAGAATGATTTCATTGGCTGCCTTGGTCCCTGTGACGCTGCTTCAGCTCCAAGAAACGAAATTTTCGTTTACTGAAGCTGTCGTCAGCAGCAACTCCTGGCTTCGGAGGCAGGGCAGTTGCTACCCTGACAACAAGTATTCAAATTGAATACTTTGTTGCTCACGGCAGCACGCACGTCAGCACGCCCGCCCTCCGAAGCCAGCACCTTGAACGAGGCCTAAGAGATAATGATGAGGGCTGCAGACCTGTCTGAGACATGTGAATGTGCTCAAGTGACATTTTTATTTGCGGTCCCCTTGCAGTAAAGGGGTTAATGTTTTTGCATACAGAGAGAACAAAAATGTTCATTGTAAATCAGTAGATTTGGAGATATTGACTAGAAAGAGATACTTATTAGCCACTCTCCCATATGGGGGTTGCACAAGGTGATTATGACGTCAGGCAGATTGACACGTTTGGTGACGTCACAATGCTCACACCGACGAGGGGGCAGGGCCAGAAGGCCTCCACGGCAGCGAGTTGGTGACTGGGCTGCGGCCGCTCGCGCGCAGGTTTCTTGACGCCACTGCGTCTCGTGCCAATCTCTTTCCCCGCCCCTATCTACTCACCGTGCGCCACTGCTCGCGGCTCTGAGTCCGACGGGAGAGAAGATCGCGGACTGGGAGGCGCCGGGTCCCAGGCTCTTCCTGCCGGGGACGCGGGAGTTCAGTGGTCGCCGCGCCGTCACGGCTTGCGCGCGGGGAGAAGGGAACATCTTCTCCAACCACCGGAATTCGTTTTGAAAATCGCGCGCTGTTGATACTGCAGCAGGTGACCGGGACCTCGAGGGCGCCTTCTCCACGCTCCTGTTGTGAGCGCTGGAAACTACGTCACAGGGGGAGGGAGCACGTGATTAGGTCGCGTTGACCGCGGCCATCTTTGGTTCTGGCAACAGAGCTGTTGATCGGGGAGGGGGGGCGGCGCTCGCGTACATGATGTGAAATGCGCTTATATTTGTAAAGGAAAACAATAGTGCAATAACGGTATCTTCACTGGTCGTATTTTTCTTTGGGTTTAGGGATGCAGAGAGACTGCAGCACATTTCCTCTCTAACTGCAGTCTCCACTATTTGGCACATCAAAACAGGCCCCACTTTGCTGTGTTATTGTGGGATCCGAGCGCTTCCAGGCTGAAGTATGCACAATAACGTATCATTTATTATATGCAAAGATCATATAAATATGCTTTCTTTGTATTTACTTATGTAACACCTGTTCCCCCACCCTGAGTGAGATCCTGCTGCTAACGTGTGTTATTGGTGCGGTGCGTACATGTGAGGCTGTAACATGAGGTCTTGTTATACTCCGTGGTGGTTTGGGGAGACATCAGGTTCTCAGTACCGTATTGCATGCTGCAGCACTTCCAGCCAGTGAGGATCCTGAGGCAGCCAGGATGGTCCACGCTGGCACTCATATAATGTGCCAGAAAACTTTTATTAATGGCATAGTCGGGTTCACAGCATCCATATTTCTGAAGCAACACTACCATTGTATAAGGCCCTGCAGGCCCCATGCAGCTCCTTTATCCCGAATGTCTCACAGGATAATACATCTTACCACTCCGCAGGGGGAGGAGAAACAGACTGCCTGACTTCTGGGAGAGTGGCACTTTCTATCCCCAGGGTGTGGCTTGTAACCCTGCCCCATAACAGGGCAGGTCTGATACTGACAGGCATCACATTTAGTTCATATGACCCAGCCAGTATCCCCCCAAGGCTGACACCCTCAGATTGTTGCTAGGCCTGCCCCTGGATACAGCAACAATGCATCCAGGCTGCAATAACAGGCTTGGCCTTATGAAAGAGCTTATCCCTCACAGAGCCTGTACCTAACAGACCTTATACTGTGATGGCCCAAAAGAAGGCAAGCGGCTGGAGGGCTAGGTTATATCCTTCCCCTGGTGAAAACTCTCACGTCCTCACTGATATATTGTACCAACAACCATAGAATTTAACTTGATACAAATGCATTAAAATAACATTTCAATACAAACAGTATATAAATATCTATATCTCCAATAAAGAATATCAATTGTGAGCACATTCACGTCTTAGACAGGTCTGCAACCCTGCCTTTCAACCATTATCACCTAGCATACAGTGTTCCCACTGCAGCAAGGGATTCTGGGAAATGACATGCAAATGAGCACACAATGTCACCTTTTGCCTGGAATATCCATTCACATGGAGCCCATTTAATCTGATGCATCGCCGTTCACTCAGCTTTTAAGCACAGCATGGGACTAGCAAAGCAAGTACAAACCACTCACAGACATGTTTCAACCTTGATGTGTATCATCAGTGTGAGGTTGGTTTATACTTGCTTTGAAAAAAGGTGACACTGTGTGCTCATCTGCATGTCATTTCCCAGAATCCCTTGCTGCAGTGGGAACACTATGCTAGGTGATAATGGTTGAAAGGCAGGGTTGCAGACCTGTCTAAGACATGTGAATGTGCTCACAAGTGATATTCTTTATTGGCTATATGCCAACGGTGGAGGTTTTCTTTTGCCTTTTTCACCCACCATAAATATATATATATAGACAGCAGGTATTACCAGAAATTCATCCGGAAAGAAGAGACAGCACACAGCCAGATAGATATGACAATTATATTGAGGTAACATAAACCAAGGCACTACATCCAACGTTTCGGTCAGCTACGTGTGACCTTCCTCAGGGATGTGCATTGAAAGAGTGCCAGTGAACAAACATATATACCCAAACCAATCAACATAATCAAACTCACCCGTGTAGACCCCAATTGCAAACCCGCAATGACAGACGTGGTGTTGGTGACACGCAATCCATCCGTGGAGCGCACCGCCATCTTGAAGCGTCATCGATCATAATGTATACATGCAGGCACTGTGTCTCCCTCCTCCCAGCAGCCGCATCAACCTGCGACGCTGTCGCGTGACGTCACACTGTGCGCCGTATTTGCGCATGCGCATCACGGACCGAGGTTTCACATGGCCTGTAAATGTAAACATGGCAGCGCATGCGCGGCAGCGACGCTCATCGGTACCTGAGTGTATTACACAGCACAAAGTACCACAATGCTGCCACAACAGCCATGTTCACACATGGCACCACAATCACCATGCCTGCCATCATGCCTGTGGACAAAACGTTTATCTCTGCAAACCACATACAATGCTAAATCATGACCCCATATACCATGTCAGGGCCCATCAAAGAACCTGGGGAAATGAATGATACATATGAGGCATGTGTTTTTTTGGACATTTCTAATCGTTCTCTCTTTAATCCTTATCTAGGTTTTTTGACTATAATTGGACGTGTATTTATGTATATTCGTTCTCCACGGTTCCGTTCTTGTTACACTCCAATCACTCTACAGTGGGTGTTTGTACATGTTTATATGTTGGTGATGATTGGTGACACGCATATATCTTTTATCCATGCCTCATTATATGTATCATTCATTTCCCCAGGTTCTTTGACGGGCCCTGACATGGTATATGGGGTCATGATTTAGCATTGTATGTGATTTGCAGAGATAAACATTTTGTCCACAGACATGATGGGAAGGCATGGTGATTGTGGTGCCCTGTGTGAACATGGCACATGTCCGTGCTGTTGTGGCAGCATTGTTGTACTTTGTGCTGTGTAATACACTCAGGTACCGATGAGCGTCGCTGCCGCGCATGCGCTGCCATATGTTTACATTTACAGGCCATGTGAAACCTCGGTCCGTGATACGCATGCGCAAATACGGCGCACAGTGTGGCGTCGCAGGTTGATGCGGCTGCAGGGCGGAGGGAGACACAGTGCCTGCATGTATACATTATGATCGATGACGCTTCAAGATGGCGGTGCGCTCCATGGATGGATTGCGTTTCACCAACACCACATGTCTGTCATTGCGGGTTTGCAATTGGGGTCTACACGGGTGAGTTTGATTATGTTGATTGGTTTGGGTATATATGTTTGTTCACTGGCACTCTTTCAATGCACATCCCTGAGGAAGGTCACATGTAGCTGACCGAAACGTTGGATGTAGTGCCTTGGTTTATGTTACCTCAATATAATTGTCATATCTATCTGGCTGTGTGCTGTCTCTTCTTTCCGGATGAATTTCTGGTAATACCTGCTGTCTATTTATGCATATGGGATAAGCATCAGTATATTGTTAACAGAGTGCCTGCTGCCCTTGTTTTAATTATATATATATATATATATATATATATATATATATAAAATCAACCCCACACTGATGAGACCCATCAAGGTCGAAACAGCTGTCTGTGGGTGGATTTCTGGGTATGCACCTTAACCCTGGCTGTGCTCAAAGCTGTGACCATGCAGCAAGCTTAAGCCTATAGGGAACCATGTTAAAAATGGTTATTGAGGCAAAAAGTGACACTGTGTGGTCATTTGCATGTCATTTCCCAGAATCCCTTGCTGCAGTGGAAGTGCTATATGCTGGGTGATAATGGGGAAAGGTGGGGTTGCAGACCTGCCTAAGACATGCAGATGAGCATACAGCTATATTTGCATATTTGCTTTCCTGTGGAGGGTTTTTGTCACTTTTTTTACTCACCATAACTTAACTCAGTATTATGGTTTAGCCTATCCCATAAGCCTCTCTTGCATTCCCAGTAAAATCAACCCCACACTGATGAGACCCATCAAGGTCGAAACAGCTGTCTGTGGGTGGTTTTCTGGGTATGCACCTTAACCCTGGCTGTGCTCAAAGCTGTGACCATGCAGCAAGCTTAAGCCTATAGGGAACCATGTTAAAAATGGTTATTGAGGCAAAAAGTGACACTGTGTGGTCATTTGCATGTCATTTCCCAGAATCCCTTGCTGCAGTGGAAGTGCTGTATGCTGGGTGATAATGGGGAAAGGTGGGGTTGCAGACCTGCCTAAGACATGCAGATGAGCATACAGCTATATTTGCATATTTGCTTTCCTGTGGAGGGTTTTTGTCACTTTTTTTACTCACCATAACTTAACTCAGTATTATGGTTTAGCCTATCCCATAAGCCTCTCTTGCATTCCCAGTAAAATCAACCCCACACTGATGAGACCCATCAAGGTCGAAACAGCTGTCTGTGGGTGGTTTTCTGGGTATGCACCTTAACCCTGGCTGTGCTCAAAGCTGTGACCATGCAGCAAGCTTAAGCCTATAGGGAACCATGTTAAAAATGGTTATTGAGGCAAAAAGTGACACTGTGTGGTCATTTGCATGTCATTTCCCAGAATCCCTTGCTGCAGTGGAAGTGCTGTATGCTGGGTGATAATGGGGAAAGGTGGGGTTGCAGACCTGCCTAAGACATGCAGATGAGCATACAGCTATATTTGCATATATATATATATATATATATATATATATATATATATATTAACCCCACACAACTGGTACCTCCCTTTTTGGAAATCCCTGGGTCTTTTGTGTAGGTGACTTTATAAAACCAGCTCAATAGTAATGGGCAGGGTCAGGCTTTTGTTCTACCTTGCCGTGCTATCAGTCACTTTGACTGAATAACAGCTCCTCCTTCCGGACTCGGAGATATACTCCACCCTATATACGAGGAATATTACGTCCCACAATCCATACATTTATCAAAAATGTTGCTCTGTCCTGCTCGCAGGACTTTGAACCCTTGGTAGTATTAGCCAGGTATTCTAGGATGGCAGTTCTTACCCAATAATCCCGATGAGCTTTAGCACTCCTCATAAGAGATTCAGGGAGATAGGGGTATTCAAACCCCATTTTTCTTAACCGCTGCACAAGTACCCTTTCTGCCCTGCTGAATTTCAACAGGTGTTACGCCGTTGCTGCCCGCAGACCAGACCCGTCCTCTGTGCTGAGGGGGGAAGTAGGAATACACGCACCCGCAGCAAAGGGAGCGTGTCCGGAGTGTGCTGTTAAGCGTTGCCAGGCCAGATGTATGTAAGGTAGACAATACTTGCTGGTACTGGGTGTAGAAGTAGAATAGTTTTTGCCTTGCCGAGGTCAGGGAGTGGAGAGATGAGGAGGGTCAAAGTCCAAGCCGTGATTGTGGGATGCCAGAGAATACGTAGTCAGAGGAGAGCCGAGGTCGGGAGCCAAAGGGAGTAGTCATACGAGCCACGTCAGAACCTGTAGCATCACCAAGAGAACACAAAGTAGCTTCCATACAGAGACTATGTCAAGCGATGAGTGAGAGCCCAGAGAGGCATGATAAAGCTGGGCTGGCCAATCAGGGGTGGAGGCGGAACAGGAGGAATGCAGGGAGCCTTCCAGGATTGGTGCGGATTATACAGCCCAGATGAGCACTAGTAGCACTCTGAGTGAGCCCGCGCGGTGTATGGGGGCGAAGCCTTACTGCAGGGGTAGTAGCTGAAGAACGGCTGCTGGGCGCGTGCTCTGTAAGTTGCGTGTGCACGCGTCTAGCGTCGGAGGGGGACGCATGTGTGCGCGCGGGACGGAGGGCCATCGCCTCCCACTGAGGAGGGGGAGCGGGAGCTTTGCTGGAGGGAGCAACCTTGCGGCAATGGAGACCTTGATGGCCTGTGGATGTGGAAGCAGGTAGGCGGGAGTTGAGCGCCCTGAGTCTCCCTGAGGGTTGACTGTGTGTTGCGCTGACAGCACTGAGAAGTCGGATTCCTAACACTAGGCAGAACCCAGTACAGGGATCCTTCCCATAGAGGCGGCATAGAGCCCTCCTCTATATCTGGAGATGGAAGATTTTCTGCGTCAGACTTATTAGCTTTCTGACGCATTATTTCAGCATGTTCCTCGACCGTAAGCTGACCCTCCTCCCACCATCATTGCACCCCGTCACCCTCTAGAACGAAGCAGGTCCTGTTTAGGTGAGACACATATCCCCTATACATCTTATCCCACCATGGTAAAGCGCCCCCCACAGTTGTCACACACACATATCTGACATTACACCAACATTGATCCTTGGAGCCACAGAACCCACATTGGAGGGGTACTTTTTATATGTATTGGGGAGGTGGGGGTATTTTTATATGTATTGGGTGGGGGCGGCGTGGGGGTCTCATCTTTTACTATTGTGTCCAGAATTTTTGGACAAGCCACCTGGCAACCCTAGTTTGTGTCATTTGTTTGATCAAGTTATCTATCTATTATTAGTACTAAGATTAAGATCTAATAACATTTTAGGTTTGAAATATGTGTAAATCCTAAGGGGTTCACAAACCTTTTCTCTCCACTGCTATATGAATTACTGCCACCTAGATCAAATGTGCAGGTTGTTGTACAGTTTGTGATGTGGAGAAATAAGTGTGCTTCAAAAAACAGTATCCAAATTATCAGAGTATAAGGTTCATGTATATTCTAAGATGTCTATTGCAAAAATATAAAATGTATATACAAAAATGTTACAAAATATATTAGATCAAATATATGATAGTACATAAACACCAAAAAACAATAATTGAATTAAAGAAAATCCATGAATTGTTCAATTATAAATAAAATGAAGATTTATATCAGACTTCTGATAGCTATAGTAATTGCCTTTTCTTATATTCTTAGAATAGTCCTCCTTAGGCCAGATCCATAGTGCCTTCGCCCGTGCTGAGGCGTGCGCGGCCGTGACCCGCTTGAAGCAGGTGCGGTTTTTGGCCATGGTACGCGCGCCGTCCGTGGGCGTGTCTAGGGGAATGCCAGTGACGTCACAGAGCTGGTTCGCCCTCATTGGGTGAACCGCTCACGTGACCTGTCTGTCGCGCTGAAAAATCAGTTTAACTGATTTCTCACACTGCGCCCCCTCCTGCATCTGCGAGGACGCTCCCGCACTCCACATGTACGCGCCCGCACTCCACATGTACGCAAATACTGCCTTAAGGCAGTCTATTCGCTCAGCGTGCGGACGCCTCTGCATGGTCTGCAGTACCATGGCCCCAGCCTTAGATGTTGTGACTTCCGTTTAAATCGGCCTCTCTGCCAGGTGCATATGCAGCTCTCAAACGAAGGGACTCCAATCCTCATTAGATAGAAGCAATGTAAACGAGAGAAAAAAAGAGAATGCGCAAAACACCCATAGCATAATACAGGCGTACCCCGCATTAACGTACGCAATGGGACCGGAGCATGTATGTAAAGCGAAAATGTACTTAGTGAAGTACTGCCTTTTTTCCACTTATCGATGCATGTACTGTACTGCAATCGTCATATACGTGTGTAGCCCCGGTCTATTTTCCTCCTCGGAGACACCCCTCGTAGAGTGCCAAGCAGTCGCGGCTGCCGCCGGAGGCAGCGACGGACCCGCCGGCATGACAAGATGGTGGGGGCCGGAGCAGGGAGCGCTCCGAGGACTCGCGGCGCACCTGGCTAGCGGGGGCCGCCATTACGATGCGCGCGCATGTGCGGGAGAAGCTAGGGAGTTGCGGCGGCCATTAGGGACTCACGCATGCGCAAGAGAAGCGCGCACGCGGCCCCAATGGTACAGAGGCCTCCACGGGACTACAAGTCCCATGAGGCATAGGGAGGGAGACCCCAGGTGTCCCCAAGTGGCCAATGAGAGGCCAGGATTCCCTAGAGCAGGGATTGATACATTTCACGGGCTTAGGAGCCAGGAGTTGGAGCTGGGAGCAGGAAGGGGGAGGCAGGGTGTAGGGAGCAAGTGGCTCCTACACCAGGTAAGGTAATCCCCAGGTCCCAGGCAGGCCCGAATCCCCAATAGGGTAGTGGGTAGGTACTGAGGGACGGCCCCTAAGGTAGGGACCCTGCCCTTAGGTGTGTGTGTGGTGTGGAATCTTGTCAGTGACACAGCTGTCAGTGCTGTGTGCGCTGACAATGGGACACAGGGTTGAGTGCAGTGCGGTTGCTGCAGGTATTAGGTCGAGTGCAGTGCAGCTGTTGCAGGTTAAGCAGAGAAGCTAGGCAGAGGGGATCCGGGAGGAGAAGGGAGAGGTAGTGTGGGTGCAGGGGGTCAGTGACCCGCCTGCATAGGACAGTTATACCCCGCAGGCCCCTAGGAGAATCTCTGAAGTCACCGTAGGTTGCTGTGCTGCAGGGATGCCCTATAGTGGTAGCGAGCATCACCCTTACTGAGTACCAGTTAGGGACAAAGCACAGAGTTGCGGTTGTGGCGAGTCGTTTGGGACCAGACGGCTGGACATTAAGACCCAGGAGGCAGGCCGCTGATTCGTCTGACCCTTTGCGAAGTTGTTGCCGGTCACCGCCGTGACCGGAAGGTATTATTTACATCAAGTGCACCAACACCGGTCAACAGGCACTGATCCCGCCTTAGGCGTAACTCTTTGGGGACACTAGCTAAGTGGCCAAAGGACTGAGCCTATACCAATATAGTACGATACATGGACACGGTGTGTGGGGCACGCGGTGAGGGGACGGAGACGTTACTCCTAATAAGAGAGGCCGAGCCACTAAGGTTATATTGCGTTATAGTATAAAATATATGTCATGTGTTATTACCACAGTTCATTATAAAGTGATAAGGTACTGTTGCGTAACAGTAAAATTAGTTGCATTCATATGTGTGTTGTTGTATTTCTTGCCCAGGGGAATCTCACATCACGGGGATCCTGGGTAAGTGGAGGCGCTGCGCTATAAGTGTTACCCCAGGCTCCCAGCTAGCAGAGGCTCAGATCTCCTGGAGCCACAGGTTGTGTACAGTGACCAGTAGTCTCTTTGGGAGCGTCAGAAAAAGGGCTACACGTGCATAACTGATGTAAATAACGCATTTGTAACAGGCTCTATAGTCTCCCCGCTTGCGCACAGCTTCGGTACAGGTAGGGAGCCGGTATTGCTGTTCAGGACGTGCTGACAGGCGCATTGTGAGCTGCCGTTTGCCTATTGGGCGATATGTCCTTGCGAGTACTTAAAGTGAGTGTCCTTAAACCGGGGTATGCCTATACTGTTACACTCACTCATTTGTGATGGATAAAAAAGCATTCACACTTTTAAGGGAAGTTTGGTTCCCTTTAGGATGCATCTTTGGAGCTCCTCATCGCTCACCCAGACACAATCTACTCCCAACTGCTGTTACTTCAGTACTTCCTGCAGGAGACACGCTGGACTTCCGATTGGCATGTGGGATTACTGGGTTAGTTGAATCTCCACTTTACTGGATATGCAATTTTTAATCCTACACGTTTTGTGACAGTGTCACTCCATGATATAAACACGAGGGTCTGAGTCTTTTATAGTTCCCACAATTGTCCGAATTGTTCAATTAAGCCAGCGGTGCGCAAACTGGGGGATGTGCCTCCGAGGGGGGGCGTGAGACTGACTGCGGGGGGTGCAGGGTTTACAGAGGCCCCGTGCTCTTCCTGAAGTCACTTAAATTAAGTGCCGGGAAAGTGGCGAAGGCCTCTGTAAACCTCACTTACCTTGGCTCCAGCGGCTTCTTAGACGCGTCGCCATGGCAACGTGGCGTCAAATGAGACGAGGTAAGAGGAAGGGGGGCATGGAGAGGGGAACTCCCGGCAGGGGGGCACAGGGAAAAAAGTTTGCGCTCCCCTGAATTAACCTAAGCATATGTTTCTAATAATTGAATAGCTGTTAGATACAAATGATTCTTACATAAGAGATCTTAGATCACAACTTGACCTCACAAAACACGAACAGGTTATTTCCCGTATCCATTTTCCTCTACATTATATATATATATATATATATATATATATATATATATTGGGGATTCAGCCGATTTGCACCGATTCGTGCAAACCTGTACCTAAAATGTCCGTTTGCCGAACTGGTGTGAGAAGGGAGAGAGCAGAGCTTCTGCCATAAGGGGCTGGGCAGCTTGCTCCATCCTGATTGGCTGCATAACGCAGCAGCAGCCAATCAGGAGGAGGTGGCGGGAGCCTGGGGGTGGAGCCAAAGAACGTAGAAAAAGCATGGAGCAGAGAGGTGAGGTTGTGTTCTGTGTGTGTCCTACCTGCATGTGTTCTGTGTGTCTCCTGCCGGTGTGTGTGTCTCCTACTTGCATGTGTTCTGTGTGTCTCCTGTCTGTGTTTCCTACCTGCATGTGTTCTGTGTGTCTCCTGCCGGTGTGTGTGTCTCCTACCTGCCTGTCTCCTGACACGTGTGTCTCCTGCCTGTGTGTGTGTCCTACCTGAATGTGTTCTGTGTGTCCTACATGTATGTGTTCTGTGTGTCTCCTGCCTATGTGTGTCCTACGTGCATGTGTTCTGTGTGTCGCCTGCCTGTGTCTGTGTCCTACCTGCATGTGTTCTGTGTCTCCTGCCTGTCTGTGTGTATCCTACCTGCATGTGTTTCTGTGTGTGTCCTACCTGCATGTGTTCTGTGTGTCCTACATGTATGTGTTCTGTGTGTCTCCTGCCTATGTGTGTCCTACCTGCATGTTTTCTGTGTGTCACCTGCCTGTGTCTGTGTCCTACCTGCATGTGTTCTGTGTCTCCTGCCTGTCTGTGTGTATCCTACCTGCATGTGTTTCTGTGTGTGTCCTACCTGCATGTGTTCTGTGTCTCCTGCCTGTCTGTGTGTATCCTACCTGCATGTGTTTCTGTGTGTGTCCTACCTGCATGTGTTCTGTGGATCTCCTGCCTATGTGTGTCGCCTGCCTGTGTGTGTGTGTGTGTGTGTGTGTGTCCTACCTGCATGTGTTCTGTCCTGGAACAGGATTACACATTTTCTGTCTCCCTTTGCAGTTTTGATTATTCCTGTCTCCCTTGTTTGGCTGCCTGTAATTCTCCTGTTCCAGCAGCTAGCTGCATGTGTAAAGGCAACATTATTGCCATATATGTCCCTTACACAGCCTTAGTTGGTTGCCCTGGCAACCTTCCAATCTCCTTAGCTAGAAAGGTGGTTTAGTCCAGCTTGCTCCCCTGCCTTTATAGCAGTTACTTTGGTCCTTAGACCCTTCCTGCCAGCCACAGGAACATGTGCTTTTAGATCTAACTAGCTGGCTTAGTGAGTACATGCTTCCTCCATTACACCCCTGCAAGGCCATCCTTTTTTACCGTCCCCCCATAACAGAGCACCTTCACATAGAGAAGCACTCTCTCACCACACATTACCATCTGCAAGTACCCTTTATATTTGTTTTTGACTCCCCCATTAAAGTTGAAGAAAATAAAAGGACTCTGTGTGCTCTCAAAAGGGGATGAGTTAAACCACTGGACTCACATCCCACATGTGATCCTGGTTCCAGAAGATGTTCTGTGTGTCTCCTTCTTGCCTGTGTGTGTGTCCTACCTGCATATGTTCTGTGTGTTTCCTGCCTGCCTGTGTGTGTGTCCTACCTACATGTGTTCTGTGTGTCGCCTGCATGTGTTCTGTGTGTCTCCTGACTGCCTGTGTCTGTGTCCTGTTTTGTTTGCCTGCCTGTGTCTGTGTCCTACCTTCCTGTGTTTTTTGCCTGCCTGTCTGTCCTGCCTCATGGTGCTGTTTTTTGCATTTGTATTGGTCATGATTTTTTTGCCGCCTGGGGCTTTTGATCAATAGATGCAAAGGGCTGGCTTTGCATAATCTAGTTGTGATTTACTTTGACTACTTACTGTCACATGTAGGTTTATGCATTTTCATTTCAGACCACAAAAATCCATTTCAATTAGATTAGTCAGTCTAGAATGTAAATAAATAGTCAGGTTAATTGTGGAAATAAATTCCATGGTATTTGTTGGTTGCATTAAATACTCAAATAGATTCAGTAACAGCTGGTTTCCATAAGAGCTGCAACAGAGAGAACTGACAAGTATTCAGGTTTTACAATTGGAAAGGGAAGGGGTGAATTACATAGATGAGTTTCACTTCCCTTTTTACTATGCTTTTGATTTTTATGTCTGCAAAGAAAATAATCACTTTAGGGTACGTGTGATGTTGAAAGATGTTGTACATTATAATTGAATTAAGCTGGGCAACTTCTTGTGAACTTACAAATGTTCCTTCTGACATTGTTTTGATTTTCATTTGTGCTACCCACGGACTACTCTTTTAACATTGTCAGATAGGACTAAAAATGTTGAAACTAGTTCCACAAAATTAATGGGAAGAAACTCTCTTTTTCTTTTTTTCTTTTTTGCCAAACAACAGAACACATCGTGTCTGTTTTCTGTTACTAAAAAAGGTGGTCACATTTGTGTAGAATTGTTGATTCAATTTTTTTTAAGTGAACTGAGCTTCTATTTGGCAAATCAGTTTGTTTAAATTACATTGTTTTAAATTTCCTCCCAGTAATCTATATTTTTAATTTCAGATAAACTAGTAATTGTGAATCTTAATGGAGTGAAAGCACAAGTCTATCCTTCATGAGACCCAACACCAGTTGCCGTATCGGGTCATTAGATTAATAACAATAATAATTTGCATTTAAATTGATTTTCTATGGAAATAATGCTTGCACATTTTGTACTGACTTTATATCACACATTGATATGGGGTCTCTATGTAGATCATATAACTATGTAAGAAACACTGAATATAGCAGGGCTATTGTTATTACTATTATCTGTTTATTGCAGGGTTTTTTAAGGGAAATTCTGTCGCAGATGGTCAATGTTGAATAATAAATTTTGTAAATAAATTAAAATTATTTTGTATCTGGCCTCTTTCCTTGCTCCGATTAGTGAAACCTCAACTTTAAGAACATGCTTGATATTGTTCTTATAGAGCAGGGGTGGGCAACCTATTTTTCAATCTAGCCACAGGTGTGGCGAATTAGAAGTGAAAATAACCACACCATGTAAAAATTGAGGTATTATGTTGCGCATGCGAAAATGTAAAACACACACACACTAAACAAGTTTATTCAAAACATGAACACTTTGACTACTCAGATACAACAGCGCTTGCCGGGGACGTACTCGCGCTTGCCGGAGGGGTGGGGGACGACTTGCGCTTGCCGGGGGGGCTCACGCTTGCCGGGGGGCGGGGGGGGGACTTGCGCTTGGCGGGGGGGACTTGCGCTTGCCGCCATGCTTCCCATTACAATGGGAAACAACTAAGTTACTCAATTCGCCACACTTTGACTGCCAATTTGCCACAAGTGGCGAATGGCGACAGGGTTGCCCACCCTGGTTATAGAGTAGCCACATCAGTAAATTCACAGAGGCCTCACATTATAGTTTATCTTCCAAGCATCATAAAGTATTAGAGCAACGGAAAATTTTGCAAACTGTGCTATATTTACCTTGAAAAAGTTTTTTATATATGCTGATTTGAGCTGTATTGTAACCCACTTTTTCACTGAGTATAGAACAAAGCTATAAATATTAGATAACCTGATTAATACAGTATGGTATATATATGCAGGAGAGAGAAGCAATACAATGAGGGCATTTCTAAATGGTAGTAAATGAGGAGATGCCTTATAATTTTATTTATAAAATGTTTTACCAGGAAGTAATACATTGAGAGTTACCTCTCGTTTTCAAGTATGTCCTGGGCATAGAGTTATAATAACACATGGTTGACAAATAATACATGGTTACTGGTAGGGACAGTAGAAAAGGCCAGAGGCCAAATGTGTTATACCATCCATTTTGTCTGCACTGGCTAGCTAAAATCATGTAGTCAGCTTTTTGCTGAAATACATTTTCTCATTTAGTCAGCTTTTTGCTGTTTTAATCAGTAGTAGGAGACTAGTTCTCTGGGAGGCAGAATCACCCCACATAGCTGCCATGGAAAACATGGTTGTAGATAACGTAGGCAGTGAGAAAGTTATGTATTTCAGCCAGTGCCTGTCCTGGGAGATTTATGCCCCAAAGATCACCCCACTAACATGTCTTGCCCCTAAATCACGCCTCTAACCTAAGTTACACCTCTAACCAATGTTTTCTTTGTTCTGTATAAATATCTTTACCTTATGCTTAATAAACGAGACGGAAGGATTGAAACACTGCCTGTGTGTTTGTTCTTTCGTTTCCCGGGCCCGTACGTTCTACCAGATCGGAGATTAACAGTGCCAGGGCGTGGTTCCAAAGCTTCCCGGGAAGTCTGCAGGGTGCAATGCTGAGTGTTTGTGTCCAGTCACAAAGGCCTCCAGCCCTTTTTGCAATTGGCAGGGCAGGTTCTTACAGTTACAAATACAGTTACATAAGTGAACAGGGTATACATTATATACTAGACATAGCATGCACAGTTAGAGATAATATATATTATAGGCGTATGTAACAGTTGCAGACCAGATTAAAATGTGAGACAGCCTTAGTTTGAAAGAATTTAAACTGGTGGCGGCTGTGAGAGTCTCCGGTAGGTTGTTCCCATTTTGGGGTGCACGGTAAAAGGAGAAGCACTTTGTTGAGCCTTGGGACCATGAACAGTCTATAATAGCTGAGAGAGGGGTGTGAGAGGAGCGTGTGTGTGTGTTTGAGAGAGAAGCGTGGTGGTGGGGGGGGTGTGTGAGAGAGAACTAGTTGCTAACATTTCTGAATCGCGTGCGCATGCATATAAAATGGAAATATAACTGTATGCTCATTTGCATGTCTTAGGCAGGTCTGCAACCCCGCCTTTCACCATTATCACCCAGCACACAGCACTTCCACTGCAGCAAGGGATTCTGGGAAATGACATGCAAATGAGCGCTGTGTGCTCGGTGATAATGGTGAAAGGCAGGGTTGCAGACCTGCCTAAGACATGCAAATGAGCATACAGTTATATTTCCATTTGCTATATGCTTTGCTGTGGAGGGTTTTTGTCACTTTTTTTATTCACCATAACTTAACTGTATGGTAAACCCCATCCTCATTGCTTCAGCTTTGCATAGCCAGTAACCAACCTCACACTGATGAGACCCATTAAGGTTGAAACAGCTGTCTGTGGGTGGGTTTACTGGCTATGCATCTTAAAGCTGTGACCATGCAGAAAGCTTAAGCCTATATATATATATATATATACTGTTACACATACACACACATATATATATATACACATATATATACTGTTACACGAATGCCAACGTTTCGGTCCCACAGGGAGACCTTCCTCAGGCCTGAGGAAGGTCTCCCTGTGGGACCGAAACGTTGGCATTCGTGTAACAGTGTGTTTTGAATACATCTTTTTTTGACTACCCCTTGCTGTATGCTGTCTCCTTCATTAGTTCACGGACTGGTAACTATGCTGTTTATCTCTATGGGACTAGCATCTGCTTATGCTTTGTATTAGTGTGCTGACTGGCTCTATATATATATATATATATATGTGTGTGTATATATTATTATACAGGCAGTCCCCGGTTATCCAACAGAATCCGTTCTGGAAGTAGTGTTGAATAGTGGAACCGTTGTAAAGTGAGTCCCATGTTAATCAGTGGCGGTGAGCATTGGATAACGCATTCAGGCGTAGAAAAACAGCCCATACGGTGGATATGCCATTCGTTGTAAAGTGAAACGTTGGATAGCGAGGACTACCTTTGTGTGTGTGTCTATCTATCTCAACCAGTATAGACAGATCATGGACATCACCTCAAGAGATTATAGACAATTAAAAAAAAAGTGTATACATCTAGCACCCCTGTGGGAATACTACTTAAGGGGTTAATAGGCCCTAGAGGGGTTAATTTATAGTTAGCTATAGAGTTACAGCTTTCCATCACATGGTGTGGAGTTGCTGGGCAGAAAACTAGCCACACCCACCTAGAAGGTGCCTAGTGTTGTCACTAAATAAAGATACTTTGTAGTATCCAAACCCGGGTACTCCAAAGGACCGCCCACCAGCTCAGCGTGCATGCGCAGTACTCCCGGCTCGGCGTGCATGTGCACCAGCTCGGGAGCTTGGGAGCAGCAACAACCCCAACGGAGACTACGAAGACCACAAACATAGACACACACAGGCAGAAACAGACACACACACACACACACACACTAGGAATTCACAGTTACTATAAATATAGAAGTGCAAATAGCTGAGCACGCGTGTTCTAAGGCTACGGCCCCAGTGAGCGCACTCCATCCGAGCGAACTGAAGGATTTCAGATCTATGGCAACGAGGCGCGGCCATGATGTCATGCGACTGGTTCGCCCTCATTGCCTGAACCGCCGCCGTGACGTCGCCATCGCGCCAAAAGTCAAATATCTTGACTTTCCAAAATCTGGTCGCACCACTCGCGCTTGGTCATGTGCGCGCACACACGGACTGCAGCCGACCCTGGTTCGTGCCGCGCATGCAGGGAACGAGACCATGACAAACTTCTTTGCGTTTTGTCACTGAAATTGTGTTTTGATTTTTAATTAAAAACATCACCATCACAAATACAATTTCTGTGACAAAATAGTGACAAAAGACAAAGAAGTTCACTTAAAATGCGCTTGCTCGGCACACACCCTTTTTTTCTCCCCTTTGTTCCCCCAATCCACTCTTTATGCCTGTTTTAATAAATTTTAATGTAATAATCTTCCTTGGGTTTCTATAGCAACCATTTGCAACGGCACAGCACTTATGCTGTGATAATGATAAGGTACAGGAGCGTGTTTAAGTCTGGGTAAGTAAGTGTGTCTGGGTACATACTGTAAGTGTGTGTACAGTATGTGTGGGGGAGTGGGTGTGGATAAGTAACTGTAATTAAATGGGTGGCTGGGTAAGTGTGTGGCTGGTTGTGAATGGGTAAGGCCTCGTCCACATTGATTGTGAACGCGCGCATGGTGCGAACAAGAGATGGCCCTCTATGGTGCCGGCCATGGTCCGCGTTCATGATCAAGCGCCATGGCGCGACCACATTTTCAAAAGACAAGCAATTTGTCTTCGGGCGCAGCGGCTGAGCGATGGCCATGTCATGGTGGCAGTTCAGCCAATTAGGGTGAACCAGCCGCATGACATCATGGCCACACCCCCTCCGCGAGCAATCTGAAGTTCACAGATCGCTCAGGCGAAGGGCACACGTGCCAACATGCGCTCTCACTGTGGCCTTAGCCTGTGTGTGTGTGTGTGTGTGTGTGTGTGTGTAAGCCAGTGATTCCCAACCAGGGCTCCTTGAAGCAGTCTCAGGGGTTCCTCCTACGGACCACAGACACCCACCCCCCGCCCCCTGGGGGTGGGGTTTTTTGGTATGTATTTTGTACGGTGGATAGAGTGAGAGTGGAGTAATTGACGGAAGGTAGGGGCGAATGAGAGAAGGGAGGCGGGAGGGAGAAAGGAAAAGAGGGAGTAAGGCTGCATCCATAGAAGGACAAGCAGAGCTGAGCCGCGCGGACGCTCCGCGCTGAGTCCCGGCATCCTCAATGAGGATGTCTTGAGAGGGGGCTCACCCGAGCGTCCGCAGGCGTGCTCAGGAGTTTAATTTTTCAGCCGACAGCCAAAGCTGTTTTTCAGCGCGCTGTCGGCTGAAAACATCCAATCAGTGTGAAGCAACGTCAACGTCACAGCGCCGTAATGTCGGCACCGTGACGTTGACGTTGGTGCGTCGCGGGCTATTGGCCCAGTGACGTCACTGACCCGCCTCCCCATCGCGGACGCTGGCTCGCCTGCATGTGCATGAAATCGCTCATGCTTGATCAGGTGAGCATCAGTGTCCGCGCGGCTCAGCGCTGCTTCACCTTCTATGGACGCAGCCTAAGAGTTAAATACATGCAAGGCGGGAGGGGAGGAATACATGCAAGGCGGGAGGGGAGGAAAGTCAGTGAGACGGATGGGAGAGAAATACATGGGTAGATTGTTGGAAATAGAGGTGGCTCATGAGGTGTGAAATTTTGTGACTAACCCCTGTCGAACCTATTATGTGTCAACCAGATAGGGGTTCCCCGAGATTTTTTAAAAATACTTCAAGGGTTCCTCCAAACAAAAAAGGTTGGAAATCACTGGTGTAAGCAATAGGGTTGCTAAGCAGCTTATCCAAAAATACTGTACACAATGCTCGAAGGTGTGACACGTTCAAGGGAGACACACACCTCTATGCTTTATGCTCCATGCTGTTTCCTCCTCTCCTTAGCCCCACAGGCTCCTGACACCTCCTCCTGATTGGCTGCATTACCCAGAAGCAGCCAATCAGGATGGAAGAAGCTGCCCAGCCCCCTAGCAACAGCCCTGCTCAGTGAAATCCTGCGGCCCCCCAAGCCGGTCAGCTCACCATGTCCAGAGAGGTAATACAGGACGAACACATGTCCAGTATTACCTCCCATTATTTACTGCACATGTAACGGGTTTTCTCCCACCCAATCTCACATAGGGTGTCCTAGGAGAACTTGCTCTCTGGTTACAGGAGTATTGTTGGTGCATACCTGATGGTAACAGGGGGCCCTGAGTCTTCCGCGATGTCATGGGGAATAACAGGACAGGCTTCTGGGGCTGTGCCCGAATTCTTCTTAATGGTGCAGCGCCTCCATCTTGTGCAGCCCCCAGTTGTGTGGGGTGGAGTATCTGCAAAAGAGCTATCTCCCTCTCCTCCCAATATACTCCACTCTCAGGCAGGAGATAAAACAAAGGGGTTCTTTATTGTCCTTTTTAACAGCAGTCCATGTTACAGCACAGAGCACTCTCAGAGATGTTCCCCACCAGGATGTTCCTAGACACACTCCCTGGCAGATATAGGAGCTGTCCCTTTCTCTTCCCTTACTCCTTTGTGGAGCAAGAGAATATCTCTCCCCTAAGGGAGGTCCTTCGGCTTACCAGAGCCCTGGCAGCTTAATTAGAACCAACCATCCTCTTTCAAAGCTGGAGAGGAACACTAAAACAGGAAATGGTAATTCCTTTAGTACAGATCCAGTAGTCCCACCCCTGTGCCCTTGACTGACACCAGGCATGAGCACTACCTTCTCTGACCAACTGAATCACAGTGGTTGGGGCAAACCCATTTTAACTCCTGGCAAACCTACCCTTACCAGGGATTATTGAACAGGAGGACAGAATAATAGCCCAAACCTACCAGGGCTACACAGTGTCCAAATACAGGTAAGTCCGGTTCAATACTGGACACCTGGCAACTCTTGCACTAAGCAAGTGTGTGTGGCTGGTTAAGTGTCTGGAGGAAAAAAGGTGGTGCAAAAAGCGCTTAATTTAAATAAACAGAATTTGTGAAGTGTAGTGATTGGTTAAATAAAAAACACAAAGAAACCTCATACATATAAGGCAAGGCTGCCTGACAACAAATCTGACCGAACAAGGTCAAAGCACAATACAAATACCAAATATGAACCGGCGCCTTAGGGTAAGTCCATACAAATGTTCAATGGGCTTCCAAATAGGGGAATGAACTGGATTAGGGATATCAATCCTGCACCTCCAAGGCGACTCGATGCATCCACGGAGATGCGTCCCGTGATATGTGAAATTTAAACACAAAAGAAAATCACAGTGTAAACTGCAGACACAAATACAAATAACATGCAAACTTACCACATAAAACACAAAAAACAAACCTCTACAGACATACACATAAGCAACAAAAAACAGAAAAAACAACAAAAACATACAAGGCTCAAATAGTTAAGCTAATTTATTAAAAAAAATTAAAAGACTAAAAATTGCTACGATTGGAAATAGCGTGATGCAGCTGGTCCGGTTGGGGAAAAAAAACAGAATCCTACTCACAAAATAAACAGAGTAATCAGGCAGATAACACTGAAGCCGGAAGATAGTGGCTTTGTTCTTCGTTTGCAGGGGGACATCTGCAGATGCACTCCGATGCTGTCCACACACTCCTAGAGCCGGTACTTCCTTCAAATTAGCTTAAATTAGCTTGTGAACCTCTGCAAGTTTCCCCCCCAAAAAAATCCAGCGGCCCCCATGGGTCAGGCAAATAATGCGGTGGGCTAGGGGCTACATGGTCAATTTCAGCCTCCTGCACTTAGTGCAGGACTCTGTGACCCAGGCATGGGAGAAGGAGTGTCTCAGTGAGTAAAGACACTGACTGACACAGAGTTTGAAGCAGGGGAGCCTGGTTCAATTCCCGGTGTCAGCTCCTCGTGACCTTGGGCAAGTCATTTTATCTCCCTGTACCTCAGGCACCAAAAAAAAACATAAATTGTAAGCTCCACGGGGCAGGGACCTGTGCCTGCAAAATGTCTCTGTAAAGCGCTGCGTACAACTAGCAGCGCTATGCAAGAACATGTTATTATTATTATATCCTAACCAGAGTGACCTGGAACCCACAGAACTGTGGCGTACTATAGGGGAAGGTAGAATCAGTAAAAAAAACAGATGGGTCATGGAGGATGCCTGCACACTGTAGAACCCTAAACACGGGAGCGCCCCTGTTGGCCGCTGCCATCTCTGATCGCTGATCCCTGATCCCAAACATCGCTGATGTTAAAGCTGCTCTATTTCAATCTGAAACTCATAAGCCCTTTATCCCCTGTACCCAATTTTCCAACTCTATCTGTCCATGAAATGTCGGTGAATTCACTGTATAACAATAACCCTGTTCTTTTACTGTAGCCATGTATTTTTTATAACTCTGTGCCCAGGACATATTTGAAAACGAGAGGTAACTCTCAATGTATTACTTCCTGGTAAAACATTTTATAAATAAATAAATCCCTGACGTGGTTACTTTGGTGGAACATTTGGCAAGGTGTGACAGTGACTGAAACTGAAGAACAGGTGGAGGCAAACCTCAAGACTGTAATGACCCATATGATTGACAGAGGCTGGACTATAAACAGCAAGAAGATACGGGGCCCGGACCAGAGGTACAGTTTTGGGTATGATAGGGTCCGGGCCCTCTCGACCGATCCACTCCAAAGCATTGGAATCCATCACTGTGACACGCACACCAAAGACCTATAAAGAAGCGTCGTGTTTTGTGTGCGCCTTGGGCTTTTGGAGGCATTTTCACCTGGGACTGATCTTGCGGCCCATCTACAATGTGACCCGCAAAAAGTCACAATTTGTGTGGGGGCAGAATAACAGAGAGCCTTCCAAGCAGCTAAGGAGGCAATACCCCAACATCAAGGTTTGGGCCCTCTGGAGCCAGGAATTTTTTCCAAGTTGAATGTTACCTGCACCGACAATGTGATGTCCTGGGAATTGTATCAGGAAAGAAAAAGGTGCTCAAAAGCGCTCTAACAAAAACCCAGAGCTTAATACATATAATTAAGTGCAAATAAACTCATATAAGGGACAGTGCATAAATAACACAATGTAAGTGACAATCTATGGTGATCTATAAGGTGCAAATCAATAAAGGGGCTTAGCAAGCACACTCAACCCTTGGTGGGAGACCGTTTCAGAAGTCTTACAAGTTCAATTCTTTCCAAAAAGGACCAGAGGAGCGACTCTTGCAGCCATGAAAATAGAAAACATTACATAGTACAGCAATGTTTAAATAAGGAATACAGTGATAGTGTAGGGCTCACAAAGGGCTACTCACAGTAAAGCAGCCAAAACTGAGCAGTCATCCAACTTATGGGGTGGATGGTCCCTGTGATAGATGCAGCAACTGCCCGCAGACAATCTCCAAAGAAAGAAAAGACCATATAGTGTAGATTGTAAAATATAATGACAAGGCAAAATAAAAATGGAGGCTTACACTTAGGTAGGAATAATACAGCGTGGTTGGCAACAGATACCAGGTAAACAGGGGTCGCGATCTCTCCGCGTATCTTGTGGATCTCCACTATCTCTAGCCACTTCCGCACCTCTACCGGGGTTCGAGTCACTTCCGGTGCGTCATGGAACTCCGGCGTTGGTTGGTACATCACTTCCGCCGCGTCGTGGAACTCCGGCGCTGGCTGGTGATGATGCGGTCTCGATCATTTCCTCAGAGCACTGGCTGACAGGACATTCTAAGCGTTTCGTCGTTGACACGACTTCATCAGGACTCCTGATGAAGTCGTGTCAACGACGAAATGTATAGAGTGTCCTGTCAGCCAGTGCTCTGAGGAAAAGATCGAGACCACATCATCACCAGCCAGTGCCGGGAGTTCCACGACGCGCCGGAAGTGACGTACCAACCAACGCCGGAGTTCCATGACGTGCCGGAAGTGACGCGATCCCCGGTAGAGGTGCGGAAGTGGATAGAGACAGCGGAGATCGCGACCCCTGTGTACCTGGTATCTGTTGCCAACCACGCTGTATTATTCCTACCTAAGTGTAAGCCTCCATTTTTATTTTGCCTTGTCATTATATTTTACAATCTACACTATATGGTCTTTTCTTTCTTTGGAGATAGATGCAACAACTGCCCGCAGACTATCACAGGGACCATCCACCCCATAAGTTGGATGACTGCTCAGTTTTGGCTGCTTTACTGTGAGTAGCCCTTTGTGAGCCCTACACTATCACTGTATTCCTTATTTAAACATTGCTGTACTATGTAATGTTTTCTATTTTCATGGCTGCAAGAGTCGCTCCTCTGGTCCTTTTTAGAAAGAATTGTATCAGGAAACCAGTAAAGGTAACCAGAAGCAGCAAATGCCAGTGGGATTCTGGTCAAAGCAACTCACAGGGGCCCAACAACGATATAGCCCACTGGAAAAGACGTTGTTTGCGGCCTTCACTGCCCTTCAAGCGGTGGACCGAATCATCGGACAGGACGAAGTTACAGTGAAAACTGACCTACCCATAAGACCGTGGGTACAGGATCAGGGCCTGATGGCCCACAGTCATGTCGCACATCAGGCTACCATGCTGAAATGGAAATGGTACCTACAGGAGGGAGGAGGAATCCAAGCCGGGGAGCGGACAAAGTTAGATCAACAAATGGCCGGCATGCTAACTTATTAAAGTCTGAAAGAGGCACAGGGGATAGTGGTACCTATACTCAACCTCTCCCCTGTATCAGAAGCCATGCTATTCAAGCAGCTGCCAGAAGATGAGAGAAGCAGTGCCTGGTTCAGTGATGGATCCACTGTAGTAACATACCAAGAGCGGCACTGGATAGTCGCAGCCAGAGAAGGATCTGACCTTTGCTCAGAAATTGAGAAAAAGGCAACTGGGACCATAAAACGTGGGGATGTACCAGGTGCTACCCTTAAAGCTCTGCAACAGGTGGTCCTAGCCAATGGGATCTCTGAGGAGACCCAATCAGATCAGAGTATACACTTCACTGGATCCATGGTCCAGGCGTGGGCAAAGGACAGTGGAGTAGAATGGACTATGCATATTCCTTACCAACCACAACCAGCGGGTCTAATTGAATGTAGCAATGGGTTGCTGGTGGGGCAGATGAAAGCACTCACAGCATCGCACACCCTCAGGGGGTGGGCGACAGGGGAGGTGACGGTACAAACTGACACATATCACTGGCAAATACAGCCGACTGGGACAAAGATAGACCGCTATATTGAGGCAGGCACCATGCTTGGAACAGTCAATATAGTCGTCCCAGCACCCATTGCCATACAGGTAGACTCAGGGTACCCAGAGTTGCATAAGAGAGATTAGGTTTGGGTTCTGAACCCATCTGAAAAAAAGACGAGAAGCAGAGGGGAGGGTAGTGCAGCAGAACAGGAAAGTACCCGTTTAGTGCTCATAGATGGAGAAAATAGGCCGGTGTATTAACCCTCATACAGTTTAATACCTATTGCTTAATGCTTCCTTCTTTTGTTACAGATGGTGGTTCTAGGAGCAGCTATGTGGTCGACCAGCACTTATGTAACAACATGCCAGCAGCCAAAACCAAACAGATTGCTGGATGTTTGGAGCAACTTGGAAATGGATACCTGTTCTTAGCTGTTCCATGGACTTACTAAGACTGCGACATTGTGGACTAATGTTACTGTGATCAATGACACTAGATGCCTTGCATTGATCAATATACCCAGAAAAGGGGCTTTATGCTTTAATGGTACAGAAATTGTGAGAAGAAATAATGCAGGGTGGTTTGTTTAGTTGGGTGAGATGGTATATAGAAGCTTAAAAAACAAAAAAAACAAAAAAAAAAATATATATATATATATAGAAGCTTGCAAATCCTTATCATGATAGGACGTATAGGGATAGGCTGAATTAACCCTCACAGACAACAGGTTACAGATTGTAATAGAAATGAAGGCTGTTTCTGTCTCTGATGGATCATGCTTGCAAATATTTAGCCAAAGTTTTTGTTTTGTAACATTTTTAGTTGAGCCTAGGCCATAGAATAAACAACAGGTGGAATGTAATGAGAATGGAGTTTCTTGTATTTCTGATGGCTAGGTGCATGAATAGATAACTTTTGTCTCTTACAGACATGCTTAAATGTAGTAATTTTGCTGTGAACGGGATACTGATGGAAAATAACAGTAAGAATAATTGTTATGAGAAAGTGCGAGATATAGCTGGACTCCCTCGCATCCCTAACTGGGATGTTGGCTGAATGCCTGGATCTGTTCTGTGATACATTTGTACAGCACAGAAATGTGCCGGACTCTCAACTGTGGCAAAGCTGATGCTATACTAGGGACTGCGCGCAGTACAAATTGATCACAGAATAGCAAACTATTGACCAGGCAGTTCATCTTAACCGATGATGGGAGTCTCCTGGTTGGTGATGACATCATGAGCGCTATCTTGAGTGACATAGAATCCTGAAATATAATTTATTGGGTACTTGGCTTCGGATATATTTCCTCATAACAACTGGTGTTGGTGTTATTTATGTGCACTCGTGTCGAGATCGACAATCCGAATCAATCTCTAGAACAAGTAATTTTCTTGTCAGAACAGACCCTCTTATGCTAATCTTTTTATGGGTTTATGGGAACTCACTCACATTTATGGTAGCACTAATATTTTCCATCATCATATTGTCTTTTACAAACGCTATATAGATTACTTAATTTTCATATGGGATGGTGACACAGACACACATTTTTTTTGACACTTTGAATAATTCGATACAGACTGATATCTTTAAGAAACAACATTCTAGAAATTAATTTCTCCATGTAAGTAGGGTTACCAACTCCGGATCATCAGTTATCTCTAATTGTATTGCAGTCTTTTGTTAATGACATAGTTCATTTTGTTTTAATAAATTGTTATGTAGTGTTTTTAGCATAGGCTAACATAACCCAGCAGTTATATGCTATGATTTGTTTTTTGTTTCTCATTACTTGACCTGCAAGCACTTGTGCGGATTCTAGAGGATCACAGGACTCATCTAATTGGACAATATCTGGCGCCAGGTTTATTTTGTTTTGTATGTTTTTCTGTCTGTACTGGACAGTAGTTACTAGGCAGCCTATCTTTATTTAAAGATTGTATTATTGAGTGTATCACTAGTTGGCTATTTAGGCACTTTGCGCTTTACTCACAGTATTTTTTTCTCCATGCGAGAAGTAATCATCCTAGATGCCTTGTACGTGGGATCCCCAAGGGACAATTCCTTCGCTACAGAAGACTTTGTTCGGATAAGGATTAATTTTCGTTACATTCAAAAGATCTGTGTGAGCTTTAGAATGAAAGGTTATGATCAGGAGGATATTCATGTAGCTTTTCAACAAGCAAGATTTACAGATAGAAAAGATCTTGTCCGCCGTAACAAATACAAGAAAAAGAAATTTGCAAATCCATTATTTATTACTCAATTTAATGGACAGGCGAATCAGATTTGCAAGATAGTCCATAAACATTGGGGTTTAGTAATCATGTCAGGTCTAATTTCAATAAAGATGGTCCAAGGTTCGCCTTTAAGAGAGCTAGAACTTTGGCATCTCTTCTATTTCCCCGTTTATTCAATTCTACACCCCGTGATCACATCCATGGCATACCAGTTGGGTTCCACATGTGTGGTCACTGTGGGTGGTGTCAGTTCGCCAAACCTATTAAAAAGTTAAAATAGTACAACCTAAATCTAGTTATAAAATGTCCTCTTTTATTAAGTGTCACACAAGCTTTGTTATCTATATCATTGTGTGGCTGTGATCAAAAAATATGTAGGGAAGACAATCAGACCCCTGAAAAACAGAATTGCAGAACATGCAAGAGTGATCAAAAGGAAAGCTTTAATACATCCCGTCTCCAGGCATTTCTTTGAATGTCATTTAGGGGGTATAGCTAATTTCCATTTTTTCGGTGTGGAACATGTTTTGCCACATAATAGGGGACGTGATAAACAGAATTCTCTAAATAAGAGAGAAATGTATTGGATCTTCTCGTTGGATACTCTTTCTCCGAGGGGTTTAAATGTCGAGTGGGAACTCAAACATTTTCTGCATGATTGATTTGATTATCAATTCTTGTAATATTTTGTTTCTTTAGCTATTCAACTATTAAGTCTATCATTCGACATTTTATCCTTTGGACTAATGGGTTTACATTTTCTTCCATATAAAGTTAATCAAGCTTATGTGTATACAAATGTTGTAGTCTCATCACTATGTGTATACAATTAGTTTAGTATGTTTTAGCTATCAGATACCGTAGTTATTGGCTTTGTTGACATTTATTTTTATTGCATGTATTTTTTAGCAGATGTATTATTATTTTTATGTTTTCCATATCAATATATTGAGTTGAGGTTAAGTTTGTAGAATATATTTATTGCATATGTGTGATTCATTTGTATATGTCTATTTTGTCATCAATAGTCATGCCTTGCTATAGGAGATTATCACTGTGACACATGACACCCTACACAGGTGTTTTTACCTGTGATGCAATTACTCGGAGAATCAGCTGGCTCATTAGTGTAACACTATATCAATGCATCATTCACCCTGACAGATTACTCTTTGACAAAGTGCCCTGTGTGTGAAACGCGTTAGAGTATATGTCAGGACTCTATCTGCATGTTTTTTTCATCAATACATTTTTTTTTTTTTTTTTAATGGTCACTTTCGTCCAATGTTGCATTTTCGACTGTGCACCGGTTTCCTTTTCCGGATTACATCTCTGCTGACTTTCTTGCCTGGGGGCACACAGTGCTGGATATGCTGCAGGCTACGGCGATTACCAATTGATTCCTACCTTCCGGTTCACCCTTGTGAAGGGTTCTGCTCTGCAGGGGACCATACTGCACCAAAGCTATTGGAAGCCTGTCTCTGTGTCCGTGAGTAGCCGCAACAACAATTTTGTGCTTATAGTGTCAAGCCAGTTGTTTTAGAACCATTCAGCATTTAGAGAATATGTGGCTTAAGTAGCGGTATATGTAATAGACTCACTCACCTCCAGTATCAATGGTTGTACAGGCAGTCCTCAGTTATGCGTTACTCAAAATGGCGTTGTAAAGCGAAACACGTTTTCCCATAGGAACACTGTTTAAATGAAAGGTTCTGTTCCTGAAGGCATTTTTAATGCTAAAATACACAAAATATTTTACGCAGACAAGATATGCAGCATACACATAAATTATATAGTGCATATACTGAATTATATATATAATATTACATAATATATAATATAATATAAAAATATAATATATTATATAGTATAATATATATGTATAATATATATATATTATATACACATAAACAACTTTGCAAAGCGTCGTAAGAGCGTTGGATAAGCCGTTTTGGGGTTGTAAAAATGAACATAGGTATGCATTGGATAGCGTTGGATAAGGCATTCGTTGTAAAACAAAGCATTGTAAAACGAGGACTGCCTGTATCGCAATTTTTCATTTGTACAGACACGAGAGAAGGCAAAGACACAATGAGTTTGTTTATATGCTAGAATCACAGCCCCTATCCCAGCTTAACATTACTGTGGGTTTTTGGAGCACCGGACTTTGTGGCTATTTTTAGTCCACTATTCTTTGCACACAAAACAGCAGTGACTGGGGACCTGGTCGGAGACAGCTTTTTGCCATGATCACCTAGCATACAGTACTTCCACTGCAGCAAGGGATTCTGGGAAATTTATATATATATATATATAACACACACACACACACACACACACACACACACACAATCTCTCTCCCTCCCATCACTTTGCTTTAATACCTTATGTCCCCAATTCTTTCCGCCTCACTCTACTCCTGCCATTCCTGAAGATCTACCTAATTATTTAAAACACCTGAATTATCCCCTTTAATTTAGCTGATAAAACCAGGGGTTCACTTACTTTTTCGCATACCCTCACTCTTAATTACACATTGAATTAGTTAATATAAACCCGATTGATTTAAAATAAATAAATAAATAAAATGGTTTTGATTCAAGACGGTTAGCATGGAAAACCTATAACATTTCTGTAATTATCTCTTGGGTTCTCAAACATTTTCTCACTATTGTATATCACTTGGGACTCTAGTAAAGCTCCCTCTCAATGTTGTAACATGCGTGGGCGGCTTTCATATTATGGGCAGAATTTAGGACATCCGCTAACGCATTTGCAAATAGTTCCAGCCCACAATTCCGTATTCAAATTTTTTTTAAACTGATCCGTGGCTGAAAGAAACTTGCAAAGAAATTCACTGTCATGGGAGAGGGGGTTTGGCCCGGTATTAAAGGGGTTTCACCCCATTTGGCCACCCCCTGCTCTCACCTGGGAGGCGAGGGGTTAACTGGAATGATGTCCAGTACTGTAGTTATGCCCCTGCTTCAGCACCAACTGTGTATCCCCGTGAATATGTATTGTTCCCATTCCAGTGTCTGCACCAACACATACACTGGGATCTATGCGGGAGGGGTTAATAGTTAGGAAGTGATTATAGCCCTTTGTTCCATTTTCCCGCCTTTGCAGGCTCCATTTTGCAGCTCCCCATAGGTCGCCGTTGCAGCTCAATAAGATCCAATGGGGATTCCGGCGATTTGGGCCCATTTTCATAGAAGACCTGCAGGTGGTGCCCGAGAGGAGGAGCAGCGGTTCCCCATTGTAAGTCAATGGAGCCCTTCATTTCAAAGGGGATTCCTCGACGCCGACCTCCAGGAACGGGTTGGCAGCCATCCAGACGGCAGAAGCGGATACAATATCCAAAAAAGAGCTTTTGATCACACTAGGTCAAGTTCAAATACAATTGGCATGGGAAACTTAGGTTCTAGGGCACCCAGGAATAAAATTCCTTTTGCCCCTAGACCCTAGGAACCCCCATACCTCGACCACCACCGGGTCCGAGAATTAAGGACCCCGTAAAGGGTCGCGCCATTGACTAATGGTAGCGGAGGTCCCATTGAATCCTATGGCGGCGCCGGCCCATGCATTTCCTATGGAGGCGCCGGCCATATTGATTCTAATGGAGGAAAGCCGCGTGGCTTTGAAACGGCTAAGTCCGAAAGTGTGTAAAGTTAAAACCCATATCCCTGGTTTGGCGAGTACCAGAGGGCTGGGATTTTCGTAGCGCCCAAGGTTAGGGTATGGGGCTGAAACTCCATATAAACGAGTGTAAGCCCTATACCCATTGTCTTTCGTGATGTCTTCATTTGAACCTGTATTGCTGAATGAATTGTCAAACCTGTGCTTGATTGCTTTAAGTGCTATTTCTTGTCTGTTATTTGTATCATCTTGTGTGTTCGCCTTCTTTAAGGAATAAACTATATTTATTATATCCAAGTCGTGTTCAATTCAACCCAGATATTTTGTGTATATTATAACCTATCACTAGCTACCATGACATTCACCCATCTCTAATAAAGACGAATGAAGGCTGTAGTAATTAGACAATGAGTGTGTGGTATAAACATTTGAAAATTCTCTGATGTTGACTTTGATAACATTGTAATGAGATATTTTTGGAATGTATTTGTGCATGGATATATATTGTTCTTTTGTTACTGTTCTTTGAAGGAAATGTGGATCTTTATTTTGACAGCACCCTATTACTATTTTTGGTTGTCAACAACTATTTTTTCTTTTCAGATATTTGTTTCTTTTTTTGTTTTTTAAATTCTACTGCCTCAAACCAAAAGGTTTAGTTTGTATAATTGTTATTATGAGTAAGTTACAAGTTATCAAATCTCAGTGCTCTGCTTAAGGTCAAATACAAGCCTTTAAATTTCATAGGTATCTTGTATCTGTAGACCAACTTTTGCCCCAATCATACTACCTATTGTTTATTTTTATTTTTCACATATGAAGTAAGGGACTAGAATGAATCACTTTTGCAAATAGTTGTAGAGATACAGGTTTTCAATATTTTGTACACTATTATATATGAAAATCTAAAGAACGAAGCACATCCAAATATTTTCAGCAATTTTAGTCTCGCTGTCATACGAAATGATGACTCAAAGTATGAAATAAAGAACTACAATGCATTTTAAAATAAATGTCCATTATAAATTATAGGCATCTTCATGAAAGAGAATGTTGCCTTTAACATTCTTGCTAAGATTTTTAGAAAAAACAAGTAATGTGGATGTAATTGAACAAAAATGGACACATTACACAGTTCACTAGAAGGAAAGTGAAAGGTTATTTCACAATGATGTAAACACAGTCAGCCATTCTTTTGGAATAGGAGCTTTCCAGCAGCATACAATAATACCAGTGTAAAATTGTGACCATCTTAAATCACAGGTTATTAAAGGATTATTTGCTAAAGTGCAGTAGCTTTTCTCACACAATATGGACCATTGGCAATGGCCAATAACACAATACCGGCAGCTATCACACTTCTTGACGGACCCTCAAAATACAAAGAAGATTACTGAATGATATCTTCATTCCTAGTGCAATCTATACATTTTCAATGTTCATTTAAAAACTCTGAATTAAAAAAAATAAAAAAGTTAATTGGCCAGAAAACATACTTATGAAAAAAAATACTTTTTTTTTTTTACCATTTGTATAAATATAACTTTTTGGCTTTTTGTTTATTGTCCTTTAAAAAGTTTTATCTTGACTGGGCGGTCAGAATGTTTTCTCTGCTATGTGAAAGAAATGCTTGCTTCTTCATGAGCTTTCTAAACAGTCCATCCGGGTTTGCCAGGAGTTCTTCATGTTTCCCACACTCCACAATTCGGCCCTGATCCAGGACAGCGACAGCATCTGCATTTTGGATAGTGGACAATCGATGGGCAATGATGAGAACAGTCCGACCCTCCATGAGCCGGTCCAAAGCTTCCTGGACCAGGTATTCATTTTCAGCATCCAGAGCACTATGTTGAAAAAGAAAGAAGATGTATCAAAGTCTCCTGCAAGACTAGGGCAAAACCAAGGCATACAATCTACACTAAATGTATTAAAAATATATATTTTTAAAGACTATCAATTGGATATTTGTTTTTTTCTAGTTCAGCTGCAGCTTTTATACTCCAGTTTCTGTTAAAATCATTACTTAAATGCTGCATATCAACTGGGAAGTTGTCAAAATGTGAGCCACTTTACATGTATACATGCATTGTATAATCAGTTATCAACTCAGCAGTACAAAGCATAAGAAAGTTTTGTAAGCATTGAACAAAAAAACAAAAAAACTGTTGCAAAAATGTACCAGTTCACATAGCTGCAGTTTTAAAGAGGCAATCCAATCTCCGGCAGTAAGGGTCCCCGGAGCTGAAATTAATGGGGATCAGTTCCCGAGACCTCTTGCTTCAATCTTGTGTTAAAAAAAAAAAATGAAAAGGCAAAAAGCCCCAGTGCTACATTCAATATGACAAATTGTACAGTTAAATACTAATCAGGTTATCTTCTCATAACCCAGGGTAAGTTAGTTCAATTCTTTGGCCAACATATTTTAAGCCAAAACCACGTCACGGAATGGTGTAGGGCCATACCCGTGGTTATAGGCTTAAAATACTCTGGCCACCGAATTGAAGATAACCAGATTAGTATTTAATGGTATAATTTGTCAAATTGGATGCAGCACTAGGGCTTTTTGTTCTATACATGGAGGTGACAATCCTAGTAACAATATATCAAAATATATATATATATATACACACACACACACACACACACACACACACACACACACACACACACACTTGAGTTCCCCAGGCATCCCTAATGGGTTCCTGTCATTTTCAGGTAATTGAAAAATTGTACCAAATACAGAAGAAGTTACAATGCATTTAATCTCAGATTAGAGAGGGTCTGTGGTTCCTAGGAATTTCACATGGGGTTCCTTAACCAAAAAAAGGTTGGGAACCACCGACATACATCCACACACATTCACACGTGCTAGATTCCCCAGAAGTAACGGAGTAAACGCCAACGGCGGAGAAAACACCAGCCCTAGTATGCTGACAACGTCTTGTGCAGGTGCTCTGTTTTCCGCCAATGAAATCCTCAGACTCCGAAACAGCAAGACAAGAAAGACACAGCGCGCCCAGGGTAAGTGATTCAAATAGAAACTTTACGAACAAATAGTAGCAAAAACATACACTTCGGTAAATGATGGTTCAAACAGACAACCCAATATAGCAAAAGTGCAATACAGGCATACCCCGGTTTAAGGACACTCACTTTAAGTACACTCGCGAGTAAGGACATATTGCCCAATAGGCAAACGGCAGCTCGCGCATGCGCCTGTCAGCACGTCCTGAACAGCAATACCGGCTCCCTACCTGTACCGAAGCTGTGCGCAAGCGGGAAGACTATAGAGCCTGTTACACATGTGTTATTTACATCAGTTAAGCACGTATATGAAGATTGCAGTACAGTACATGCATCGATAAGTGGAAAAAAGGGAGTGTTTCACTTTAAGTGCATTTTCGCTTTACATACATGCTCCGGTCCCATTGCGTACGTTAATGCGGGGTACGCCTTTATAGCAAAGTGATACAACGGGAGCCCCGTGCACTAAATTCCTGGATTAACCGGCAGGATACAGCTCATGTCAGTCCAGATCTAGTCCTGAACGTCACATTTGAGGCCTAGCAACACGGTTTTGGAATACCCCAATGTGTCAAAAAAAAAAAAACCTTAATGTCAACGTGGACCACCACACCAACATTTGTTTCTGTTGTTCTATTCTTATGCAAATTTCCATTAAAGATCTAAAGTTCTCAACCTAGATCTTACCTAGTTGCTTCATCCAGAAGTAGAATCTTAGGGTTCTAATCAATAGAAAGACAAGTATATTACAGTCTGCCCTTTACATAATGGAAAACATTAAGTACATGTGCTATTGTAGGAAATAAGTTGAGCAAAGCAGGAAACAAAAAAGTGTTGCAAGAGGAGACTTATGTACTTGGAGTAGCTATCTTCCACATTAAGTGCAGATGGAAGCCTTACAAAAATGATTACATATCATTTGTAGTTCTATAAATTATATACATTGTAAGTCATTTAATGGTGCTGTTGCATCTTTAGTGCCTTAGTGTAGGTAAACAATCATTTGTGGCATATACTATTACTGGTGACTGCTTGCTTGATTATGGGCTACAGGGTGTACTGGTGAATCATGTGACCAGCAATATTACAAATTTCCTGCCCTAGCACTATTATTGTGCCCTTCCTCTGTTTGTACTGCTCACCCCCCTCCTTGAATTTTCATCTCTTCACTGTACATGACGACCATTTATTCTCCCGATTGCTTTTACTTATTGGCCGTACTGTGGTCCAAATTATGCCCCGTTAAAAGGTGTTACATCTGGCCATGGGGCCAACAACGGAATAACCCGGAAACGTGTTCACCTTAAGTAGTGCTCGGGCGATGGCAATTCTCTGTTTCTGCCCACCTTAAAATGCAAGAAGTTACACATTTAGTAGACATCCTACTGCAAATTTACTTGGGAACAAAATACACATGAGATACTAATGGAATCTGCTGACTAAAACTGTAATTGGCTGTTTGACAAGACAACTTCCAGCTCTGGTAGCCAACACACAGCCTAATCATGTGAATGGGCCATGAGGTGTCTTCTGTTAGCGGAATGTCTCATATAGAATTGCCTTGCTTACTAAATATGGCCCAGAATCTACACCCACATCAAGTCTTCTATTCAAACGGTTTATAAAGAGGATAACCTCAATCCTAGTAGAAAAACAAGTTTCTCCTGACATTGCATAAAATTAAAGGTGTCCACTAGGGTATTTCTGGTACCACCTTAACATGGCTTGGTATTCTAGAAGTAATCTGAACGTGTACAACGTTCTGGTGACATATCCCAAAGAAAGATTTTTTATAAAGTACTACCTCGTAATTTGTGTGGTCCTTCAGTTATCTGCTTGTGTTTTTTTTTTCAGGGGGTTGATAAAAAATTGCTACCATTTTCTTTCATGAGAAATACATTATTTGTAATTGAAATATCTGGTATATTTGTAAAATTATTAAGTGTACAAGTTAGTTTCTTAAACAGTTCAGGTGCCACAGAATCCCCTCCAGCACTAATAGGGTAAATGGGACTCAACAGGACTACCCCAATGACAGAAATGAATCTGGACAACAAGTCCACTTTATCTGGATGGATATAGAGATTCTCTCACTCACTGTGTTGGTGTTGATCATCCCTGAGCCAAGTCATACCTGAAAGCAGAACTCCTTTTTCACCCACCACAGTGTCAAATCCTTTAGGAAAGCCTTTGATAAAACCCAAAGCATTGGCTATTTCAGCAACACGATGGATTTCCTCTTCCGAGACTGCAGAAGGGACATCGGCACCGTAGGCGATGTTTTCAGAGATTGAACATGAGAACAGCACTGGTTCCTGAGCAAAAATCACAACATCACAGTCTAGCATGCCATTTACATACGCTCGTTCTTGATTTTCATATGTCAGAATGCCAACACACACCTAATGTCCAGTTCAGTACTACAACACCCAACAGATATGAACTAACTAAACCTTCTCAAGTACTGTATGTCACCATTGCTTTTCCTCCAGTCATCTGATGCATTTGCTCAGAGAAAGAAATGCTCTCACAAAAAGCATCATGGACGCACTATTAAAAGTAAGATATTGTTTTTATAGCGGTGTGGGTGTTATGTATTACCAGATGAGAATTGAAGTTATATTCTCTATTGTTCCCCTTCATAATAATCAAATTTGAAAAATGCAGATATTACATTGAATTTTTAAGTTGTAGTAGACGTTCTGCATCCAAAGACATATTGGGCGTGGGGGGGGGGGGGGGGGGGGGGGGAATGTACGTCATTAAAGCAGCAAAAACGGGTTAACATCAAATTTATAGATTTATTTTAAACTTAATTTTTATTAACATTTTTAGGGAGAGGGGGAAATGAAGAAAATAAAAGATGGGGGGGAGGGAAGGGTACAAAAATAGATTTATTTTTTATTGCAGGATTAAATCAAGGGGTCTCCAGAGTTGAACCCCATTAATTTCAGCCCCGGGGACCTCTGCTTCCAGAGATACTTACCTCCGTAGTAGTGCTGGTATACTGTATCTGCAGACAGAGAAACTGTGTTCCTTAAGCTAACGGCATCTTAAATGTCCCGCATCACACGGGCCAATAGGAAGCCATGATGTCACCCAGTGCGGCTATTGGCCCGCGTGACCTGCACCATTAAACTCCGCAGAGAGGAGTTAAACTCCCTATGGAGGGAAGTATCTCTGGTAGCAGGGGGTCCCCGAAACTGAAATGAATAAGGTTCAGTCCCGGAGACCCCCTGTTTCAAACCTGTAATAATAAATATATATTATATATATTTTAACGTTAACCCGTATTGCTGCTTTAATCTTACAAGTGAAATATCGAAGGGGGAATTCTCACCAATATATAAATACATCTTATCTGGTCTCAGTCCTCTTTGGAGTGAAACCCCAGGACAATATTGTTACATTTATATCTAGACCATAGTATATAAACATGGCACCGGTGAAAATTATGCTTGAACACACACACACACACACACACACACACACACACACACACACACACACACACACACACACACACACACACACACACACACACACACACACACACACATCTGGGCCTTCCTGTACACATCTGGGCCTTCCTGTACACATCTGGGCCTTCCTGTACACATCTGGGCCTTCCTGTACAAGTGTTAAATTCAATGCTCAAAAAAGGTAACAAGCAGTAACCACTTCATTCCTTTTGGCGGGCATACTGCTTGTTTCTCTCACTGATTACAAATATGGCTACTGCGGTAATGACTACAATATAAATGTTACTTGTGCGTTTATTTTGCCATCATTTGCAGCTACTGTAGCACATGTATGAAAATGATATAAAACACTATCTTGGATCAAATAGCTTTGTATTATCAAGGTGTTTATACTACATCCTTGTTATTTCTCCGATTGCTTTATGCGCTTCTTCGGGTTGCTCATTACAACAAGCGCAACAGGCAGTCAGTCTTGCCCCCTGGGGTGAACATCTTTTTATATTCACTGTACTGTAGTACTATATTGTATATATTAGTTGGTGTGTATAGGATTTTTTTTTGCCTTATTCTTTATCTTGTATAGTATACATTTTTGCAACTCTGGTATAATAAATGTAAAGTTTTTCTATTCTACTAATTGTTAATTATCTGGACATTTAATGATCAGCATACATACATGGAATTTCTTTTATTTTGTGCATCCCTTGGGTACACCAAGTATATATTCAATATTAATTTAGCAATAAAGTTGTACACTTTTTTTAAATCAAAAAACGAATTCTGATGGAGTATTCTGTCAATGCTATTTTTCTTTTTCCCAGAACCGCAGTGTTCTATTGAGCATTGATAGAAAAATGCAGTCAAAGGGCACATAACAAATATGCGGATCATTGTACCTGGCTGACTGTGCCAATCTTTGTCCGTAACCAGAGAGGATTCAGCTGGCGCACATCATGGTCGTCAACGTAAACAGATCCTATAAAACAATATGTGGCTTAAAACCTACATTTTGAAGACATACATAATGTAGTTATTTGCTCCAGTTGTATGAAGAATTTTCAAAGGAATTACTCAATGAAACATCATCACCTTCCATGTAGGGTAATAATTTAGTCCCACTTCAAATGTTTATTGAAGTTCTAATAAAGTGAATGTACTCCGCAATATAATTCATTCTTTAAAATTTTTAACAGTTGCTTCATATTTTTGCATTTGCTTTGCAAATTTGCCACAAAACACCCAAACTCCAAAAGCTCAATAACAAACATGGAATATTAAATACACAAGTTCTTTGGAACACAGACTCCTTTCTGCAACGGTCTGCGGTTATATATTTATCCCCAATTATATTACTCTCCCCTGTATTAGGTCTTATATATTGCCTCCGAAGTGATGTGTACATTTGGTTGCCAGTCTGCGAATAAAATACAAATATTGTCAGGGGCCATTAATTTTGGTCTCATATCTAACTAAACAATGAAAAAAAAAAACCACAGCTGTGTTTATAGCATAAGTAGATTTTGGAAAAAAGCAGAATAGCATTCTTTTTTTTTTCTTCCTTTCTTATGTCACTGACAGAAGTTGTTTACATCAGTATTTCTACACAGCAGAAAACATGAAATAGAGCATTTCATTGTTGTGACAACTATAGGCTGCAGTAGTGTCCACACAAGGTTAGTTTGTTAAATGTTATGTAGTGTTCATAGAAATGTACAAGAAAAAAAATAATTTCATACATGAAATTTGAGGACTAGAAACCCGAAATTTTAGGAATGACAAAGACTAGATAGAGATTATTATGAAAAGGTGGAAATTTACAGTGCATCGAATACCAAAAGTAATTTGTGTATATGGATTATTCTTGGGTTGGAATGTTAAGTATTATTTGCAGAGCCAGTATAACCATCCTCTCACTGACAAGACCTAGAAGGTCGAAACAGCCGTCTGTGAGTAGGTTTACTGGCTATACACTTCTTTAACTCAGGCTGTGCTGATAAACTGTGTAATACAGCAGGCAAAGTCATAGGGGGTCCATGTTAAAATGGATGATAAGTAAAGAGTGACACACTGTGCTCATTTGCATGTTATTACCCAAAATCCTTGGCTGCAGTGGAAGCACTGTTTGCCAAGCGATTATCGGGAAAGACAGGGTTGCAGATCTGTCCGAGACATACAAATGCACCACAAGTGGTATTTTTATTTACTATTATTTGTTAAAATCTACGATGTGACCCAATGTAAAGCAACCACATTACTGGCAGGCTCGACAGACAGGTTTACACTACTGAACAATGTATTGAAAATGTAATAGAGGGCTTAAATATGAAAAGTTTATATTTTTATTCTGTGTACAGTTATTCTGTATGATCATAAGGACACAACTATTTTAGCTGATAGAGATTTAAAAACAAACAAAAAGAGCATAATATAGGGGTCTCCTTGGGAGCTGAACATGCCATTTTCAGCTCTTGGTTACCCTTGATTTCCATGTTATTCACACTGTCCATTTAAAAAAAGGGATGTTACAGCTTTCTATAGATCCGTATCATAGGAGCTTAGGACAAGACGGCGTCCATAATAAGTCACTGAAGTCTGCATGGAGCAAGATCACGAATGTCAACACTACTGTGGGCTTTGAGCATCTTAAAATAAAAATTAGAAACAAAAAGTAGGAAAAAAACATGGGTTGGTATTTTACGTTAAAAAACATAATTTTGAGCTCACAGAAGATGATTTTGTGGAAACTGCATATTTAAGCTAAAATCTTCAGTAATAATTTAGTGTCAAAGTAACAAATAAATTCTTACAGATAAAACAAAATTCAAGTGGGGTGATTTGAATCCAAATTAAAAGGTGTAATTCCACTTATATATTCAATTTTGTTTCTTTACATTTACTTTAATATTTATAGCATACAGTTGGACTTAAAATGTATAAAATGTAAAAATATTTTGTTAAATAGAACCAATTACAGACAAATAAAATATATACACACACATTTAGATGTTTATATTTTTGTATATCTATTAATCAAAAAAGGATATTGTTCCTTAAATGGTCTATAAAAAAAAAGAAATAGTAAAACACAGACATACCAGAGTTAGGGTCATATAACCTTAGCAGCAGTGAGACAAGTGTTGATTTGCCAGATCCACTTGGACCTACCACCGCCATTACAGAGGCCGGTGGAATGGAAAGGTTGAGGCTCTGGAAAATGGAGGCCTCGGGGCGGCTTGGGTACGCAAATTGAACATCTCGGAATTTGAGAGCGCCTTTAAAAGTTTCTGGATTTAATACCAAACCCTCTAAAACAAGAAAAAATAAATAAATACACACCTACATGGATTGCACAGTAATTGACATACAATATAAACAATCAAATATTTTTTGTATGTATGAACTGAAACTTCACTATATATGTTATCATGTCATCCTACCTTCTGTCATCCTTTATTATGCACAGACTCACAATATGAGAATTTAATATAGAAATGAATGATTTTCAACTTGTGTTCTATGGAAGTCTATGAAATAAAATTTGGTAATGGAAGTTATTTGTTCTTCAAGAACCAATCATTTTATATTGCCATATTGTTTTATTTGATAAAAAAAAAAAAAAAAATCCTTGACTATTGTACTTTAATATGATCAATTATATGCAATATTGAAAGTGGTTAGTTTACTTGGAAAATATAAGTCCTACCCCAGCAGTAGTATTTTTATGTACATAAAATAAATGAGCGGTGGTTACACAAAGTCACAATACATTTGTAAGGGGTTGCACGGAGTCACCATATATTTCTGAAGGCTTCTAGAGGTCTTAAAATGTTGAAAACTACAGGCTTAGAATACAACATTAGTCAAAAGTTAGCTCAGAAAAGTTTGCTCAGAATGCAGGTACATAATGCACATGCGAGTACTCAGAAAAAAGGAAATATACCTACAGATATTTCAGTTTATTCAAGTCCACTATGGCAGCCAACAACACCTGGAATATAACTCTTCCTGCTGGCTGGGGTAGGATACGAGTTCTGATGCAGGTATAAGGAAGTGTGGCCTGTTCCCTTGTCAGTTATCAGTTATCCACGCTTCTAAGATGAGGCACAAATGAACCAAAATAAGCAGGTAAAAACAAGGGAGGGAAGCAGGCTGTCGTAGAGGAAGTGAAGAAAAAGGGAATTATACCTATCAATATTTCAGTTTCTTCATCCTCCTCTATGGAAGCCAATAACAGCTGGGATGTTCCATAGCTTTACAAATGTCTTGTGCGGAGGACTGTCCTTTCTCTGCCCAAGAAGTTGCCATAGCGCTTGTTGAATGAGCCCTTATCGTCTATGGTGTTACTTTCCCTACTGAAGTATAAGTTTCGCTGATGGCTGTTGTGATCCACATTGAAATAGATGTGGCTGAGGCCATTAACATTATAGGAATGAGAGCAATTTGTTTAAGAACGGCACCCATTGCTGACACTTTTACCTTCAGTGAAGCAGTTTTGAAATCCTAGTTGTAGAAACAAAGATCTGTTGAGTTGTCACCTGGAGTTGAGTAATTTCCTAATTGTGACCACTTCAAGAATATCTTCCATAGTCTGTAATACTGTATAGTAGCTTAGGTGACGTTTCCTGGAGTGAAGTAAGGTATCAATCACCTGGTCTGAAAAACCCTTTGCTCAAAGATCTCCACTCAACTGAAGGAAACCAGGATTGGGATGGAGAATTGCCCTTTGCGACATCCGGGCAGGAAGTGGAAGTCTCCATAGTGCATTTATGGAAAAGTCCATCAGGTCTTCGAAACATGCCCGTGTAAGCCAATATGGCACTATTCGTATAGCATTCGCCTTGTCACTCCGGATTTTATCACTATCTTGAGTAACAGAATGGGAGGAAACATATAGGAGAGGGAATAACCATATAACCGACATGGTATCCCCAAACTGTGGCTTCAGGATCTTGCCATCTGGAGCCAGAGTGAGCAACCTTTTTGTATGCTCTGGATACCATCAGAACTACTTATGGAAGGCCCCATAAACCTACTATATCAGTGAACACAACTCCCATTCTCCTGGCAGAACTGCTTGCCTGTCTTTACATTTTTGTCTCCCGAAATATAGGTTGCTGAAAGATGATGGTTAATGGCTTGCTCTGCACGCATCAAAATCCTTGAGCCCCATCTGACATATTTTATACTTTGGGTGTCCCCTTGTCGGTTTATGTAGGATACAAATGTGACACTGTCCGACAAAAGCCAGAGTCGAAGGTCCTTCAAGGCTGGACTCATTCTTTGGCTAGCACAAAATATTTACAGGACACTGAAAGGTAATTTTGTCTATGCTGGTGACCAGAGACCCTGGACTAACGTCTTGACAGAAGGCCCCCCTTTCAGACTGGTACCAGTGGAAAGGAGGTTCCTGTGTAGGGAGTCATGGGCCAGCCTTTTTGAAAATTCGCCTCTTTGGTCCACCAAATTAGACTTTGTCTTGTGAATGCCAAGAGAGGAATTCTGTCTTACGGTATGGGAAACCTGGTCCTCTTGCATCGAATACAATTGACCAGTAACCATCAGAGATGGAATCTAGTCCATGGAACCATGTTTATGACGGAGCTTAGGAGCCCAATGAGGTGCATAAACTGTAGGCGGGATGGATGTTTGATCTTAGGAAAGAGTGAACTTCCAAGACAATGTTGGTCACTTTTAATGGGGGCCATTCTACTATACCCTGTTGAGTATTAAAAAGGACCCATTTATGATTCATCCACCATCGCCTGTTGCGAACCAACTGGACATTAAGTTGTGCCAGGTGTTCTGAGGGAGACTTGATTAGCCAATTGTCTAGCTAAGCTATGACAAATATCCCTGTTTGGCAAACATTTGCTGCTTTCACCACCAGAACTTTGGTGAACGTTCGAGGTGGTGTCAACAAACCAAATGGCAAGGCCTTGAACTGGAAGTGTCTGCCCTCTACGCAGAAGCGGAGGAATTTACGATGACCATGGTGAATCGAAATTATATATATATATATATATATATATATATATATATATATATATATATATATGTCTCTCAGATTGATCGATGCCAAGTAATTGCTTTCTTGTACCGCCTGGCCTACCCGCCCTTATAGACTCCCATTTTGAATTGTCAAATTCTTAAAAAACGATTGACCCCTATTCGGTTTAATACTATAGTATTGAATAAAAGCCCTGACTGCATTGATATTGCGGTACTGGTTGAATGGCAGAGTTGAGCCAGAGATCTTGAATATCCCGTCTTAATTCGCCACTTTGTGCGAGTCTCTTGGCAGACAGAACTGCCTAAAGAGGCTGCCTGGACTTGAATAGAATTCTATGGCATAACCATGCTCTATGATCTGGAAGATTCAGTAATCCTTTGTGGTATTAACCCAATGTTCAAGAAACTTTGCCAACTGGCCTATGCTTCCCAAGTGGGGCTCACAAATCTTCAGGAGCTTTGTTTCTTCATCTCGCCTCAAGCTTGATCTTGGCCAGGCCCTGAAAAGTGGCTGGGACTGCACCTCCCAGTTTCTGTTAAAATGCCTGATCTGTAGGCTCTGGCCTCCTGAATACTATGTTTTGGCGATGTGAAAGGTTGCGTCCCAGCCTTTGTTTAAAGAAGCAGCAGCATCAAACCCTGGGAAGAATGGAAGAGGCTTTTGCTGTTCTCTGAACCTTCTTTTTATTACGTATGCCACATTCAGGTGTACAACAACCAGTTCCCCCAGCGTGATGTCTCCATACAGAGAATAGCCAGCAATATCTGCATTAGAAAGTTTGCATCTTTTCACTGAAGTTCCACAGACATCCTCATATCACATAACAGCAACAAGGAGTGCAGAAAAAAAACAACCTCATATCACACAGCAGCAACAAGGAGTGCAGCAACCCCAGGGAAAGAAACCCCCTCCCTTTTATTACTGGTTAATTTGGACCAAACCAAATTAAGTATACCACACAGGGGAGTTGTCTCCCAAAACTTACACAATTTGCAAACATAATTCACACAACATACAATTTTCTATAGCAAGCCCCAAAAACAGTACCTTTTATAAACATCCCATGCATGTCTTTACTCTGCTAAATAAATGACATTCAGTATCACTTACTTTAATTCCCCCCCCCCCATACCATGGTATAATCTACCCTGGATGGTATGCAGGAAGGAAACACCCTTTTCCTTTATAATAGGGACTGCCCATGGCTGTGTAACATCAAACTGTGTTTAACACCAACCCCACCTGCATTGTACTGACTGACCTAAGGACACCACATTAAAGGTTAGTAAAGTTTCAGGTAAAGGAAACAAAAAAAGATAGCTGGGCCCAGCAAAAAAACAAAACAGAAAGAAAGAAAGGTGGTGCACTTGATGCCAGAATGCAAACATGCCTTTAACTTCCACATTAATACAAGCAGCCCTGTCACATATCCCCCACTTTAAAAGGAAAACTGCAAGGATTTTTCTCCAACATACTTTTGTAAGAGACAGGGGTGCTGCACTTTTACTCTCCTATACTGAGAAATAGGGAACCTCTGCCCTCCCACTCTAGAGGTTCCATGTCCAGGCCCTATATGAGACAAAACAACATTTACTGCTGTCAAATCTAAATATACTAAAGTTCCTGAACATCAATCTTGCTATTTCTCAGCACCTTCCTCCCTAGTTATTTCAGCCCCATATCGGGATAAATGATCTGCATTATGATGCTGACTTCCAGGTCGGTATGAAACCGTAAATTTAAATGGTTGCAGGGCTAGATACCATCAGGTAACATGGGCGTTTTTACATTGCATATTGTTTAGCCACGTAAGTGCATGATGATCGGTGACTAGTGAAAATTGCTGCCCCAACAGGTAACACCTCAATACTTCCAATGCCCCCTTAATTGCCAGACATTCCTTCTCAACCGTGGCATATCTGGTTTCCCTTGGATATAGCTTACGGCTTATATACAAAACCGGGTGTTCCATCCCTTCAACTTCCTGGCTAAGTACTGCCCCTAGCCCCACCTCTGAAGCATCACAGTGTACAATAAATGGTAACTTGAAGTCTAGACTTTTCAACACTGGTTCACTGCATAAAATATCCTTCAACTGGTTAAATGCAGCATTACACTCTGGAGTCTAAGTCACCCAATTTTGTTCCTTATTCTTGGTTAAATTGGTCAGCGAGGCTGCTATGGATGAAAAGTTAGGGATAAACCTTCGGTAATATCCTACCAATCCAAGAAAGGACCTTACCTCCTTTTTGGTTCTAGGTATCGCTGCTTCCTGAATAGCATTCACTTTGCTATTCTCCGGTCGCACCTCTCCATTTCCTAACATGTATCCCAAATATCTAGTTTGTGTGAAACCCAGGGCACATTTCTTTGGGTTTATGGTTAACCCAGCCTCTGCAATCAAATTAACCACCTCCTCTAGATGTTTTAAGTGACTTTCCCAGTCTGGGCTATAGACCACTACATCATCTAAATAAGCTGCTACAAACTGTTCCCTCCCTACTAACAACCTATTCATCATTCTTTGAAAGGTCGCTGGGGCCCCATGCAAACCGAAGGGCATGGTTACAAATTGATAGAGCCCCTTGTTGGTGGCAAATGCTGTCTTAGGCCTATCTGACTCTTCCACCGGAATCTGCCAATAGCCTTTTGTAAGGTCCAAAGTGCTGATATAATGTGCCTTACCCACTAGATCCAAAAGCTCATCAATGCGGGGCATAGGGTAGGCATCAAAACGGCCACCTCATATAACTTTCAAAAATCTACACAGAATCGTACTGTTCCATCCTTTTTAGGTACCAACACTATTGGGGAACACCATTCTGAGGTGGAAACCTCAATAACCCCCATTTCCAACATTTGGTGCACTTCTTTTTCCACTATCTTTTTCTGCCTTTCATGGATACGATAGGGACGGGTATGGATAGGTCTTGCATCCCCAGTCTCTATCCTATGAACTGCTTGTGTAGTGCGTCCTGGCCTTTTTGTAAATACATGTGCATACCGAGTAACTAGTTTCTCCAACATATCCCTTTGCTTTGTTGAAAGTTCCTCCCCAGACGTTACTGCGTCTTCCTTACTTTCCAACTGCAATCTCTGATATGCCTCACCTGCCATATCAGGTTCACACTCTCTCAGGACCATCAAAGACAATTTTGTTCTCTCTTTCCAACCTTTAAACAAATTAACATGGTATATATAGACTGGTCCCTTCTTCCTGGTATGCTTACTTGGTAGTTCACAGCCCCCTTTCTTTCCACAATGGTATATGGACCTTGCCATCTAGCTACCAGTTTATTCTCTATCGGGCAACAAGAGGAGCACTTTATCCTCAGGAAGGAATACCCTATCTCTGGACTTCTTGTCATACCTCGGCCTCCCCTGGACTTAGAGCACTGTAGGCCATCTGAGCCTTCCCGGTCAGTGTGGGCACTAGCCTCATTACCCATTGTGATCTTGGCCACTGACTGGCTCTGGCCACCCTCTCAAACATGATGAGAAAAGCTTCAATGTCATCCTCAGGGCTCAGTTTATTTAAGCAGATCTTTTTGAGGATGATTGGCTCACATGCCGGTGTTTTGGTTCCTGCTTGAAGGAGCTTCATCAAGTCCGTCATCTGCTGCCGCTGCATATCATCCATCTGTCTCTCCTGTTGCTCTACTTGCATGGCCCATCGCCGCTCCTGTTCCTCACGGCGGTTCTCTCATTTCTCTTCCATCTCCTGTCGCCGCTGCTCTTGTTCTGCCTGTTGAACCACCAGCCACTTCAGAAGGTCCTCCTTTCCTTCCGCTCCAGTCTTAACGGCTTCCACTGTATGGGTCTTGGGCTTGGCTCCAACGTCCCCAGTGTCCTCAGTGGCCTCCAATCCCTCGTCATCCTCCATAATTACCTCCATGCCCTGCACCAATTTCTTCTGCTCCATCAGCCCTTGTCTGGTCAGGACACCCAGATATCTTCGTCTGTTAGGGCGAGCTGCTACCTTCCTTTGGGTCCTTTTCATCGGGGACCATAGGGTTTAGATGTTGAGTACAGCATCAATTATCCCACCTCTGCCACCATATGTGAAAGGTTGCGTCCCAGCCTTTGTTTAAAGAAGCAGCAGCATCAGACCCTGGGAAGAATGGAAGGGGCTTTTGCTGTTCTCTGAACCTTCTTTTTATTAGGTATTCCACATTCAGGTGTACAACAACCAGTTCCCCCATACAGAGAGTAGCCAGCAATATCTGCATTAGAAAGTTTGCATCCTTTCACTGAAGTTCCACAGACATCCTCATATCACATAACAGCAACAAGGAGTGCAGAAAAAAACAACCTCATATCACACAGCAGCAACAAGGAGTGCAGCAACCCCAGGGAAAGAAACCCCCCCCTTTTATTACTGGTTAATTTGGACCAAACCAAATTAAGTATACCACACAGGGGAGGTGTCTCCCAAAACTTACACAATTTGCAAACATAATACACTTTACACAATATACAATTTTTTATAGCAAGCCCCAAAAACAGTACCTTTTACAAACATCCCATGCATGTCTTTACTCTGCTAAATAAATGACATTCAGTATCACTTACTTTAATTCCCCCCCCGCCCCCCCCCATACCATGGTAAAATCTACCCTGGATGGTATGCAGGAAGGAAACGCCCCTTTCCTTTTTAATAGGGACTGCCCATGGCTGTGTAACATCAAACTGTGTTTAACACCAACCACACCTGCATTGTACGGACTGACCTCAGGACACCACATTAAATGTTAGTAAAGTTTCAGGTAAAGGAAACAAAAAAAGATCGCTGGGCCCAGCAAAAAAAAAAAAGAAACAGAAACAGAAAGAAAGGTGGTGCACTTGATGCCAGAATGCAAACATGCCTTTAACTTCCACATTAATACAAGCAGCCCTGTCACAGGCGGTCTCAGAAAGGATGTCCTAGACCTTTTTTGTTGTGGCAAGAATCGACCTGTGGTGTTAGAGCCTGGTAAGGATATCATCCAAAGCTTCTCCAAAAAGTTAAGAACCGTGATAAGGCAGGAATACCAACTACAGTTTAGATGATGTGTCTACCGCCCAAGGTTTCAACTACAGTGCCCTCCTTGCTGCTACTGCATACGATGAGGATCTCGCTGTGAGCGGAATAATGTCCATGGATGCGTTACAGAAGAAAAAAAAATGAAGGCATCTTTGAGGTTTGAAAAATCCTGCAACAATCACCATGTGGAAGTCCCTTTTTTAATTCAGTCTTCTAAATTGGAGATCCAGATTATCACAGTTCTGGATCTCCTGCCATGGCAGTCAGTGGTTTCATACCTGGATGTCCCCCCCACTCTCTCCCCCAGCACCTCACTTGCCCAGAAGTGACATAAATTGGTCCTCTGTGCAACTGAAAGTGACATCAGACTCTCTGGGTCCACGTGGTGGCGGATGCGGGAGGGGAATCCTGCATCATCCCAGACCACCAACAGAGCAGCACTGTACCTGGCTCCTAATTCCTTTGCAGAGTCAAAGAGCGCCATGAATGGTACCCTCTCAGCATAGGTTGCCGTTCCGTCGTGAACAGTTCAAGAACGGCCAGTTTGGGAGAAAGCAAGTAAGCCTAATCCACAATGTTATTTTCCCAATTTTTTTTTATAAACATCAGTGGGAAGGAATATACATAATTCCGTTAGTTTAGGGAGGACAAGAATAACTGACCAGGGAACAGGCCATGCCGCCTTTATGACTGCGTCAGGACTCTTGTCCTATCCCAGCTAGGAGGAGGAATTATTGCCCAGGTGTTACAGGCTACCATGGAGGATGCTGAAAAGTGCTCTGGTAACTACTTAATTTACAACAGGTAGTTGGAACATTTAGTGTCTATATATGGACATTTCTGAGAAAGCTGTATCAGAGACACAAAAAAAAAAAAAGTAATCTTAATCTCTTTCAGGATTATTCTGTAACTTTTACTACTTATGACGGAAAAAAAAAAGATAGGAAAAGATCAGGAAGCGTATAGAATTACATAAATGTTTTGTGATAAGTCACATCCTGACAGAGTAAGTGAAGATGTTACATTGATTGTAGGTAGAGAAGAGGAGTTTTCCCTACCTCGGTAAGACAGTAAATGTGATATTTCATAAGCAACAAGAGCTAGTTTGACTTCCCAGGTGGTTTCATGTGTGCCTCTTTTTAATGGTTATTAAATCATGTTATCCGAGACATCAGTTAGCGTAACAATAATATTTAACTTTATTATTGTGCGCTGCAGTTTACAGAGCTGCACATATAATTTTTCAGACATTGAGGTAGACCATACACTCATTTTCGGTGCCTGAGAGAGAAAGTGACACGCACTGGATCTCGTTAATAACCTGACTGCGTTTGAAGTCAAAGGGGATGAACATTCAGCAACATTTTAAAATGAAGCCACCCACAACACTGCAGGAGATCTTTCGCTCATTCAGACCTATTCCTCTATAAGCTCTGAGGTGGTGCGATCAGCCAAAATAAACCATAGCTGCTTCAAGGTATATTAAATTATACTTTTAGTGGCAGTCCTCAGAGGACTCTGATTATAAAACAATGGATCAATGCTTAGTGCAGACTGTCTGGAATGTAGCTTTGATAAATAGAAAAACTGGGGCGCTCCTACCAATAAAATCACAATAGTACCCAAAATCTTATGGGAATCTAAAATAGACGTCTGTAGGCGGCGATAATACACATACATCAAATAATGATGAAATACTAGCCACAAGTCTTTGCTGCTGCTCAACCGACAACGGATCTCCCAGGATCCTCACACAGTAGGGAAACACAATAAGGCGAGCGCAAACCAGAAAGAAACAAGAAACAAAATCAGTAAACTAGTAGACTTAAATAGTGTGTGAAATAGGAGTGGGTGGAAGGTTATGAGGGTGGATAAATAAAGCAAAAATCACTCACACTGCCCTGTGTGAGTGAAGACACATCACAAAGTAGGCAGCTTTAGCCTGGAGCTTGCTTCATATATCACTGCTCCTGGAGATGATCTCAGAAGGAATAAAGGGGAAACAACAGTGGGTGTATGTCACTAAAAAGTGACAATGCTATAAAGAAATATATAAAAAACACTCACATGTCCATATGTGAGTGTGGACACTCAGAGAAAATCCAAGTCTCGCTTGTGGAACTCAATCCTCCTTTTTCACTCATACATAAAATGTACCATGGATGTAAAACCAGATACTTTTAATAATAAAACAAAAAACAAGTAACAATGTCCAGAAATTGAAAAATGATTACTGTCCAAGAACTCACAGCAGCTCGCCTGTATGGCACGATCAACGTCTACCCCGACCTCCGTGTCCGGAAGGTCTGGCGGCGAACGGCTGTACAGGTATGCCTACGGTGGCTCGTGATGTCCAAAATCCTCCTAAGAACAGCGCGTTTCGCTTGTAAGCTTCATCAGGTTGGGAAGGAGGAGTCTCAGGGTCTTCTTTATATAGTGGCTTGATTATGGAGATGTACTGCAGCTGTGATAGCACAGAATACTTGCGCAATAGCTATGACTCTAAAGTAGCTGCCCGGATACATGCCTGTCTAAATTATATAAAACTTGGCATCTAAATAGCTGTTAATATTTAAAAAGGATATACAGGCATACCCCGCATTAACGTACGCAATGGGACCGGAGCATGTATGTAAAGCGAAAATGTACTTAAAGTGAAGCACTACCTTTTCCCCACTTATCGATGCATGTACAGTACTGCAATCGTCATATACGTGCATAACTGATGTAAATAACACATTTGTAACAGGCTCTATAGTCTCCCAGCTTGCGCACAGCTTCAGTAGAGGTAGGGAGCCGGTATTGCTGTTCAGGACGTGCTGACAGGCGCATGCGTGAGCTGCCGTTTGCCTATTGAGTGAGATGTACTTACTCGCGAGTGTACTTAAAGCGAGTGTCCTTAAACCGGGGTATGCCTGTATATATACTGATATACAGTGATGCAAAAATCTACTGGTGAACGGTAATAAACCATAGTGATGATAAAAATGGACAATGGCTATGACGCTAAAAATAGCTGTCCAGATGCATGCCTATCCAAATGATAAAATTGCTTGGCACCTACATACCTATTACAGAGTACTAAAAAAGACTGCTGATAGACAGTTAGTACTGATGTACCAATGATAGATAATAGATAGCACAAAGTGCTTACGTGATGGCTGTGACTCAGATGGCTGCCCAGATAAATACATAACTGTCTATCAGCAGTCTTTTTTAGTACTCTAATAGGTATGTAGGTGCCAAGCAATTTTATCATTTGGATAGGCATGCATCTGGACAGCTATTTTTAGCGTCATAGCCATTGTACATTTTTATCATCACTATGGTTTATTACTGTTCACCAGTAGATTTTTGCATCACTGTATTTCAGTATATATATCCTTTTTAAATATTAACAGCTCGTTTTTAACCCCCCACAGTTCCGTTTTTGCCCCCTCCACCCCCAGCTCGTTTTTAAACACAGATACAGTACTGCAGGGAGATGAGATACGATGCGGTCATTGGCTGATTTTTCTCCTGCTGCACCATGTGATCGGGAGCGAGCACAACTCAGTGACACGCATATGAATATGCACATGCGTTCCACTGAATGAATTACACAGAGGATTAGGTCGACCCCCAGTAGAATTTCGCCGATCGACCACAGAACGGATCGATCGGCAGCTTTGCTAAATCACTTGGGATGTTTTGATTATATTGATACAAACATTGAAGTGGGGGAAAAAAAAAAAATCGCCAGCTTGAACTGCTGCTTTAATACTTGGCTATTTTTTTTAGCCAAGCTTGTCAATTTTGTGTTTGGGGTAGGGGGAAAAAAAAAAAAAAGTGCAACTTTCGCTTGGTTTACAAATTTCTGAGAATATCTCTAACATCTCTGCTATGCAGTCATCTTCCCAGTGCTGGGAAGATTTTAGCATCATTCAAGTTATCGGTTTGATGCCTGGAACTTTTACCTTGGCTATTACTAGGCGATCATTTATTAACTGGATTTCTCTGTGCATAAGGCAAGTTATTATGTACACAGGTACTGTTAAAATGACTGTTTATTGTGGCAGTAGATTGTGTGTTGAAGTGGGACTTTGGCAGAGAAATGTATCTCTATTTCTCATGCATTAAACTTTACATTGTCAGGTCTGCAACACAAAGATTACCTGTGCCCTACACATTCTAACATACATTGATTGACCTCTGTGATGCGTCACCAGCATTGTTGTGAATTGTCACTACTAAAGACATCTACCAATTGATTGCGTGGTTTTTCAACCCCAGTATCAGGTGTCAGGGCGAATTTCAAATCATGCCGTTGTGTTCAACAATAAATTCAAATAAACATTTTTTGCCTGTTTAGATTAAAAGATTTGCCATAGCCTTTAAAAAAAATGCTAAGAAAACTGGAATTTACAATTATACGTATAAATCTGGTCAGTAATTGAGTGCGGTTGTATATGTAGAATATAGAAGTAACTGGGCATTTATTTCAGTTGTGTGTGACAGTATTAAGCTGAAACACCACTAAAATAAATAAATAATGAGCCACCGTAACTCAATTCAGTCACAAGGGTTTTCCTGCTTGAAAATGTTTAAAAAAAAATTTAAATGAAAGAAACAATATTTTAAAATTTTCACCGTTGAAAGGCATAACTGGTTTCCGGTCGAGAAGCTCCCAGAGGCGTCCGCCAGCACCAAATCCCTTCATCAACTCTGAATAGAACGAGCTCAACCCTGTGTAGAGGAATTGGATCTTAACATTACCAGTAAAAAAAACATTACGATCCTGCGTTGTCTGAACATTTCTTAGCTAAATATTAGTTATTTAAAAAAAAAAAAAATATATATATATATCCTAATTATCAAAGAAAGGATCAAATAGGGCCTGCGGTTTTATAACACAAAGGAAAAAGGGCAGACAGCATGTAGATGAGCCAGGTGGTTTTTCTCGATCGTCAAAATTCTAGGTATACATCTAAAATTGAGAAAAAGATCTACTTTACTTGGTGCGGTATTATGCAAACTCCCAATACAAATTTATGTGACAAAAATGTAAATCCATGAAGGTTAGAGTGCAGATAAATAATTGCTCAGCTCATCACTAGCTGGCTAGTTATAATCAAGCATGTTTTACATTTAGTACGAAGGAGTTCATAAAGTTGAAAAGTAGAATATTGAAAAGCCAAATCACAGATTCTACATTTAGCTGACTCCCGATTGAAAAGCAAATGCAGTACAGATGTAGCAAGCCTAACAGTCTTTGGTCACGTGACTGCGGCACCGAAGGATCAACGCTGCAGGGGGTCCCATTCAGAAGCATGGACCCCTTTGCAGCTCCATTTTAGTGTTACTATATCTGTATGACAATAACATGCTTCTGCTTTCTATCACACAACCTATAAGAATAATAGGATGCATATGTCTACATACACCAACGCGGTGTATCAAACCCCTAATTTGCTGTAACTAGTGAATTCTCTTGCTAACTGAAAATGCACACCCAATCCTCAAAAAGGCATACAGAAGCCTGGCATGGTTCTTCTAATTCACTTTAACTTTTGTTTCAACATTCCCCTGTCATATGGGCTTATATTTCTCTTTGGGGGGGGGGGGGGGAGAGAGAGGGGGAATCGTACTTAAGTCTGAGCAAAGGATTATGAAAATGAGATTTCAACAGAGGTGTGTTTTGGACCCAACACGTGAACTCTCATATTTCTGCGCCAGTGACCTCTCTGGGAGCATATCCTGACATACTGCATGGAAACGTAGTGCATAGGGATTCCTGTTTTTGTTTTATGCTTTTATTTTAAGAAACGGTCCTGCATTTACTGTAATTGTATGTTCTTGTAATCATTTTTTCTGTAATCTAAGCAAAATATATATATATATTAAGACATTTAATAAATGTTGCTTTGGGCTCTGAATTAACTTTTGCATGTTCTGGAGAGAGTATTAACACCAAACAAATCTGTATGTGTAAAGTGCATAGTTTTTTCTATCATAAACAGGGACCAGAGACCGTGGCAAATATATTAATTTTCCATCTTTTGTTTGCATAATTTCTTGGGTGGTGGCCATGTATAGATATTATTGTAATTGAGTAATGGGTTAATATTACCTCATTCAAAGTACCTTGCGGAGGAGAAAGGTGAGTTGGCTAGAGTAGCCATGTATTAACCCTGCTTGCATATCTAAGTCACATGCTCACTTGTATGCTGTTCGTGACAGATGGCATACAGGGATGGATTGTGGGGAGATATTGTCCATTTGAGGGACCGTTGCAAAGATGAAAAGTGGGACAGCTTGCGAGCTGTGTATGATGCCTTATCCCATATGCAGGTCATGTGCGCACTGCTGTGCCGTACGTGACAAATGGTGGCTGAGACAGTCTCCCATTACATCTCATTGTCACAGGAGAACCAGAGGGGAAGGTTGTGGGGCTTAGTGAGCGGGGTGTACCAGAGTGGGGGGGGGGGGCAAATATAGTTTCCCACTATAGCCTGCCACCATAGAAGACCACAGAAGGGTGTCTAAGGCAGTATTCGTGAGCGCGGGACTGGCGTGTAAGCCAGCCCCTTTGCTCATTTTATGGAAGGAGGTGTCATGATAATATCAAAATATGTATTTTAATCAGTCTGGTGCTTCAGGGTTAATGTGATTGTATTTGTTTAAATCGAACTCCAAAGAAATGTTTTATGGTCTGTTAACCCCTTGGCCAAGCCTAGCTTAGGACTGATAGAATCTAGAGATAAGAACATATGTTTGGCCAGAGATGGGAATACATTATGGTTCCCGACATGAGCATAAACAGGACACTAGTTAAGGGATTTCAAAGCATTCCTTGAAGGGTTTTATGGAGTGCCAGCGGGGCGTGACCATCTCATACCATCCAAAATATCTGAAATATGGAATCATAGACTCAACAACAATGCTGAAGTATAACATTTCGAGATTTGCATTTGTGACAGGGAGACGAACACGATAAGGCCGGATATGGGAGGAAGTCTAGCAGGTAATAAGGGACAGATATCTATTTGCAGCTCAAATTTAGGATTACGACAGTCATGCGTAGCCTCATTGCGTCCATAATAACCGCCTGAATCTATTGATCTCACTCACGTGTATCTAGGTAATTCAGAAGGGAAGTTATGAGTGCGTTTATATACTGAGGGAAAGTTTAAACTTTGTTTTTGTAGAAGTTTTTTTTACTCTGTCATAAAGCTGTCAATCTCACAGCTGATTTACGACAGGGGTGGGCTTATGTTGTTCCAATGAGGGGGGGAAAAGCGTACTTAAGTCTAAGCAAAGTATTATGGAAATCAGATTTCAACAGGTGTATGTTTTGGACCAAACACATTATTTCTCACCTGCGCCAGTGACCTCTATGGGGAAAACCTATGACATATGGTAATGTATAAGTATTTCTATTTTATGGTTTATCCTGTTATTTTAAGAAACTGGCCTGAATTTACTGTAATTGTATGTCTTGTAATCTAAAGCACTGTATTTTTTCATATATTAAAACAGTTAATAAATGTTTTGGCTCTGAATTAACATTTGCACGCTTTGGAGAGAGAATTTACATTTTCAGACACATTCTGCTATGTGTTTTTAGTTTGTTAAGAGCCTAGTTTTTTGTATTATAAACAGGGACTTGAGACCCTGGCAAATATTAATTTAACATATTTTATATGAATTTCTTGGGTGGTGAAAGTGTGTAGATATGATTGCAATGGAGTAAAGGGTTAATATTAACTCATTGAAAGTACCTTGCGCAGGTGAAAGGCGAGTTGGCTAGAGTAGCCGTGTGTATTAACCGTGGTTGCATATCTAAGTCACGGGCTCAGTTGTGTGCTGTTCGTGACAGGTGGTATATGGGGACGGATTTAGGGTAGATATTGTTCATTGAGGGACCTTTGCGAAGGTGAAAAGTTGGACAGCTTGGGAGCTATGTATCAACCCTTGTCCCGTACTCACAGATGTGCCGTACGTGACAGCCCCATATTCCCTCTGGAGTGTAAGATCTCAGGAGCAGGGCCTTCATTACCTCTCTGTATCTATTTGCTCTCGTCTGTCCTTATTTGCTATGTTATTCTGTTTATGTAATTGATGAACTCTGTACCCCCCCTGTACCGCGCTGTGGGAATATGTTGGCACTTCCCAAATAAACAATAATAATTATGAATATATATTTGCATGCAATGTTGTATTCATTTTTGCCACATACCTCCAATGCTTATTCCTACCCAAAAGGCATACATCAGGAAGGAGGAAAGCTCCCCGACGGTCATATGTGAAGCTCCCATTAACAATCCACCTTTATACAGCACAGAGAGCACAATCAGGTTTCCAGATAATCCAGTCTGTCAGAGAGAATACAAGGCAAACACCTGAGCTTCCAAGTAGGTCAGGCTGTAATATAATGACTGTTTTTTTTATTTCAATAAAGGAGAACGAGAAGTTTTGTCCATAATCATGTTTTTCTCCTCCTGCGAGCGGTCTGTGGTGGTGCTAGTTTTTGGAGAGCATGATTAACACGTTCGCTACCAACAAAGCATTGATCTGCAATGTGTTGCCGCCCCTGCCAATGTTGGGGCCCTTTACTCACCCATCATTTCACAATTTAAAACTATTTTATCCCGTCCACAAGGCTACAATAAATGTTCAAACATAAAAGCAGTATTGTTAAATGTGGCAGGTTTGCCATATAATCCACGGAAGCGAAAAAGGAAATAAAAATGAAAAGGAATAACCCTCTCTTGTACTGAAGAATCTTTGAAGGAAAGAAAACAACAAAAATCACAAAGGCTGCGTCATTAAAAAGAATTTCTCTCTAAATGCATGCTGCATGAAATACTGCTTAAAGTAGCGATCTCACTGAATTTCAATATTGTTTGCCATAATTCAAACCATGGGGCTTCTATGCAGGTAAACCACACCACCTTTAGCACCGGCTGCACCAGAGATACTTACAGGTTTAGTTGCCGGTGTTACTTCCTGGATGTATAATTGGCCATCCTATAGGAAGTCGCAACATCAACGTCCCGATGAAGTTGCAGCTTCCTATTCGCCCAAAGCACCTGGAAAATGTGATGCCTATTTTGATTTCCGTAAAGGGGAGGGAAACACTGGCAACTAAAACTGCAAAAAGTAGCGCAAAACTAAACATAGCGAGGTTCAGCTCCAGAGAAAATAGGTAGGTGGGATTGCTGCCTTAAAAAGACACATTGATCTGTATTGTGTCATAATTTCCTCTTTCAACGTTTTTACAGGCCCCTCTAGCAGCAAAAGGGTCAAAGATGCAGTCCCCTCCAAGGACCATAAGAGTTGAATTTAGGGGATTGACCCCTTTGATGTGGGTTTGCCTTCTTCTGGATACTCCATTATCACTATGTGATGTAGTGCCGTCTTCACAGGCAATGCCTTAGGCTGCGGCCAGGCAGGGCGCGAGCGCGTTAGTGCACATGCGCGGCGACGTCACACTCCCTGCTCGGCCGGGACATTTGTAGCCGACTAGCTGCGCGTGCGGGCGAGTCGGGGGGCGCGGCCATGACATCACGGAGCTGGTTCGCCCTCATCGTGACGCGCTTGCGGACGACAAATTCAAATTTGCTTGCTCTGCAAGCAGCTAAGTGCCGAGCAGGCGCTTGCTCACGCTGGCCACACACATTGCCTCAATGAGCCCGCTCAGCGCCACCCTGTCCAAGGCCTTAGTTTTCCCTCCTTCCTTATTTTGACTGACTGGGTGGGCTAGAGCAGGGGTGCTCAACCCCAGTCCTCAAGCCCCCCCAATAGGTCAGGTTTTCAAGATATCCCAGCTTCATGTCTGATTGAGCCACCTGTGCTGAAGCTGGGATTTCCTGAATACCTGACCTGTGGGGGGGCTTGAGGACTGGAGTTGAGCACCCCAGGGCTGGAGGTTGAGTAGACACTTGAGTGGCGAGCACGAAAAAGACGATTCTTTTCAGTCAAGAAAGAAAAAAAAAAGAAAAAAACAGCCAAATGTTTCATTTAACCAGTATTACGTTTGCTTGAGGAAAACAATTACAGTACATTGCCGTTTTCAAAATGTTGTGGTTTTGTTTTGCAATGCTAACGGGTTCTGCAACTTTAAGAAAATAAAATTGAAAACAAACAAAAAAATAATACTCACAATACCAAAGAAACCGGCGCGAGCAAGAGCTTCCTTTTTGGCTAAATACAACACATAGTCTACTTTGCTGGTATATTTCTCCATTTCGAGCATCTCCTTGCCGAAGGCTCGGACTGTTCTTATGTTACCAATGCGCTCTTCAGCCAACTAAAAGAACACAGGGGGAAAAAAAAAAAACTTCTGCAATGTGCGTGTCTTGGAAACAATGAATAAAGTGCGATAATTAGTGGTAATAAATACCACTCCGTTTTCATTTACAAACCTGAACTGCATTTAGACTTAATCTTTCAGTGCTGGAGGACCATGAAACAATGCAGAGCTGTGCACTGCACAGCTATTCAGTACTGTAGTATTCCACAGACATATCTGCTATCTTTCCATTTCTCCAACAATGGCAAATAAGAAATTATATTCAGAAATACAGCACATACACATACCACAGTCACGTCTCAGACAGGTCTGCAAACCTGCCTTTTCCCATGATCTCTTAGCATACGTTTCCAGTGCAGCTAGGGATTCTGGCAGTGGCATAGCTAGACACGGGCAGGCCCCCGGGCAAAAAAAAGTCAGGGCCCCATTAATATTAATACGGAATCATTTTTTTCTCCCTCCTCATCCTCTCTCCCCCCCCCCCCCCCCTCTCTCTCGTTAGGTTACGTTGTAGCAGCAGACACCATTAGTAAGAAAGACTTCCGGGTCAGACTCTTAGAGGGCTGCTCCTCCAGCCGTCCTGCTCTGCCTTGCCGATTCCTCTACCAGCTTTTGTTTAACGCCAGGGCCCGCTGCCACATGCCATCTCCCCCTGCCTGTCTCTACCAGGGGGGGAGGGGGCGAAGAGAAAGAGCAGGCCCCCCAAGAGCGCAGACTATAGCTACCGCCTGGATTCTGGGTACTTTGGGCTAAAGGGAATTGGGCTAAAGTAATGTCAACACATGCTTAATACTAAAGGTTTGCTCCAGTGTACAAAACTTGGGCAATTATTGAACTTGGTGTCTATAAAAATAAGTGAAACTGTACATTTTACAGTATCAATCTGTCTCATCTTTCCCTGGTGTTTTTTTTTTTTTTTTTTTTTTTTTGAACACCCACTTCATTGTAAAATCTTTCAATACATTTCCATTATGGAAAAACAGGGATACAAAAACATTCTTATAAATGGCTGCCATCAATTCTGTATCCCAGCAAACCAATATTTCAGGAAACTAGTGGTAAGCTGGACATATTAGTCGGTGTCTTGTATTTGGTCCACTGAAATTGCAGATAGTTGCAAACACATTGTTACTGCTGGATAATGAAGTGGCTGCTGCAGTACAGATTCAGATCTGTCAAACTCTCCCTGATTTTCTCGGAGTCACAGTGCTTTTTAATATCAATGCTCCCATAGACACCAATAGACTCTCGCTGATGTTAAAGAAAAAAAAAAACACACATATACCATTTAAATTATTTTATTTTAACCGAATTCCCCAAATCTCTCTGATTTTAACACTTCTATAGGAAGTTACACCTATGCAGAATATGCATACCCATATGCAGAGCCAGCTGGGAGTTTTGCGTGGTTCGGTGCAGCGGGATTTTGGCGGAGCCTCTTTCCTTCAGAGCGGCATCTACTCCTGCTACAGTATGTCATGTTGACGTGTCATCACGGTGTCATGGCAACATGACTTCACATGATTGCAGGATGAGATGCCGGCTCCTGAGAGAACGTAAGAGGCACTTACAGAGGCCCCAAGCTCTCCTCCGGCAGCAAGTGTAAATGCTGTGAGTACAGGACCTCTAAGTGCAGAGACTCAGAAGGTACAGCCACTCCCAGACTTCAATATGCTACTTTGTCTAAGTGACGCTATCTTTCTCCTAGGGAATATATTATGGAATTGGCTATTATAAAAGCAGAAAAGCATGGCCACTTTATTGTAAGCGCAAATGAAGAACCTTCCACATTTCGTGTCAAAACAACTTACCTGGGTCGCTTCTGCAAGGGAATCTTGCGTTAGCCTGGTGAGTTTTCGAAGGTACCGTCCATATATCACCGCTACGATAGCAAGTGGAGGCACAACACTCAAAACAAACGTAGCAAGTTGTGGAGAGACAAAAAACTACCAAGACAAAAATAAAACAGAGTATAAGGAACAGCACCACTTTGGGACATTCCTAAAAATAAAAAAGGGACATATCCACCTTAATGCTACGCTAAAACTAAATTAAAAATCTGTGTGCGCTTAAAGTAAGCAAAACATATATACAAATATATACAGGTTATAATATATACACACACACACACACACCTCACTTTACCCATCACTTTCATATTTTTTTAAAGCATGTTGATTGTGTGTTTTTAAACATGTCAATTGGTAATAATCCCTGGGAGGTTTGTGACCCCTCAGTTTTAAGCTCACGCATCCCACTTTTAATAGCAGGTCCTGTTATATACTTGTGAATGACCAGTATATGGAGACATGTCTTCCTCCATTAGAGAGGTGAAGAGAATGTTTATAAGTACTGTAGAACCTGCAGAAAGAGGGTTTACCTTGGCATGGTTACACGCTTATAATGCTTTGGCCAAAGAATTGAACTAAATTACCCTTATTTATGAGAAGAAAAACAGGTAGTTAACTAAATAATTTGTCAGTAGCATTGGAGCTTGTCTACATGAGGTCACTAACTCAGCAACACTCCGTTTGACACATACATACAGTGTAGCGGGTGTCGAGTGTGTATGTACGTACATATACACATGAGGTTCTTGTTAAGTACCCTGTCCGGAGAAGGTGCACTCATGGTACTTGCAGGAAAACCCCACAGGTGCACAACAACAACAACAGTCCAGTATAAATGACAAAAAACGCTGCCGCTTGGAGTAAAATGCGCAAGTGGATTTATTTATTTTTTATAATTTAATATGTCCTGAATAAAGCTTTTTGTATATTTTTTATACTGATTGAGTTCCTGTGTCATCGGTTGCTAGCTGTGAGTCTGGAAAGTTTGGAGCACTCGTTTAGTCCTCTATGGTTTGGAGACACGCTGCTGGGATCGAGCAGTTATCACACTGCTATATCGAAATTGCAACGCCGTGAGATGGCAGTGTACTCGTGACGGCCACTCGACAAACAAACAGGATAAGGATCCTACGAACCGCCTATGACCACGGGTTCCATTCAGAGACAAGTAATCTCTTCCCCTCACAGGTCCGGGGTAGGTGAGCAAATTGATTATATTTGTGGCCCCAGATATACTCTACTTCATTACATTAATCCCATTTACAAGCAATGCTACTATACAATGTATTACGCCTCTTTCCCAGAGCATAAGACAGCCCTTGGTTACTTTGCCGGTAACTAGAAGTAAATAGTGGCACTCCGGTGGTCTTCCAAATACAAAAAGATGTTTAATAAACAGGGATCAAAGTTTTGGTTCACAGAAGAACCTTGGTCAACAAATACATATACATACCCACAAAGGGCGCCAAATAACAGAAATAAGGCACCAAACCTCCATAGCGCAAATGCTGCTGCTGCAGCAAAAAAAAAAAAAAAAACAGAAAAGCAGCATAGCCACAAAGTAACCCAGTGTCGTAAAGTGCATAATACCGATATAAAAGAAGATCATTATTCACCAGCAACAAAGGAAAGGGTTCTATACAGTTAAAATGTGGAATTCATTACCCATGGACACTGATGGCAGATATAATAGGAATAAATGCTTCAGACATAAACATAACATTTAGGAAGAGGAGTCCCTGCACCGAGGAGCTTACAAGCAACGTACAGAGACAGTAGGAGGGCATATTGGTAAGTGCTTCTGCAGGGGGCAAAGCTTTATGTATCATGTGTCTAGCAGTATCTACGGTTCTGTTATTCATGTCTTATTTGTAGTTCGCTTGCATGTTTAATGTTATGGATACTTTTCATTATCTGATATATATCTGTATGATGCACTTTAAAACACTGGGTTAGTGTGTGGCTATGCTGCTTTTTTTTATATGTAGCAGTGGCACTATGGAGGTTTGGCGCTTTTTTTCTATTATTTGGCACCCCTTGAGTGTGTAAAGAGTTCTTCTGTGAACCAAAACCTTGACCCCCCGTTTATTAATCATCCTTTTGTATTTTGCAGACCTCCGGAGTGCCACTACTTAAATTTCCTGTTAACTACCCTAAAAAGGCTTAAAAATAAATAAGTTGCACGATAGTGCGAAATAAAATGTAATTTTTTGAAATCAACTAAAATGATCATCAAAATGTTAAACACTACCATCATCCCCACGCCCACTGAGGCCTGAGCCACCGCTCTAAGCCCATCAGACAGGTTCTCAGTGACGGATCGGCCCAGTAGGGAGGTGTCTGAAGACAAGCGGTTGATCAGTTCTCCAGTCCGAGTCTTGTCAAAGAACCCGACTTCCTGTCTCAGAACGGAGGAGAACAGGGAAGACCGCAGTCGTTGTACAATGCGTTGTCCTGCATGACGGAAGAAAGAGTTTAACTTTAGTGGAAGAAGCTTCCATAATCTTACTTTAAGCTTTTGACCAATACTATGCAGTGTATGTTGAAGCAGAAACTCCCTCTCACCCCATTCCCAGAAGCCTATACAAGTTAAACTTTAATAATAACTTTACTATCTTGCCTCCTGAGCATGTCCTGCTCTTTAAAAAATTATTTATTTTGCGTTAAAAACCTTGGCAACTTTCAGACGACACTGGGCTCCAAGGAAAGCTCCATTTTAATCTCCCAGACACATTTCAAACACTTCTCTCTTTAATAAGGAGAGATTTAATACATTTTTATTATTTTAATATTTACAAATTAAAATAGTGTGATAGCTGCAATCCCACATAGCTAGTTGAATTTCTTCAAAGTGTTTATCAGGTGTTTTCCTTATCCTCAGGGAACTAATACAAGATAATAAAGGGAGTGCTGTGAGGGGGGACTCTGGCTGTACAAGTACTTCCTGATCACACAGTGACATCACACAAAAGGGAGCAGCCAAAGGAAATCCAACCCCTTCCAAGTCTAACTTTAGTAAATAATTAAAAAATACTTAGGCATCAGATTTGAGGCCCCTTAAACCATGTCACTGAAGAGTCTGCTTAATCTGCTTAAAACCGGGCTCCACAACACACACACACACACACACACAATACAGATGTATTACTGACAGGTAGAGGTAATGGTGGGCTTAACCTTTATTCAAAGCGGCCAAATCTACTCTGTCACAACTGGGACTTCCTCACGCATCACCTGCAGTGGCGTAACTACCGCCCAGGATGCCCGGGCACATCATGGGGGCAGCAGCTTAGGGAGGCCCGATGGGAGTTGGGACCCTCCCTCCGAACTCTTGATTGCTACTCCCCCCCCCCAAGTGGTTACATAGGCCCCGCACGCTTCCCCACAGCAATGAAACGAATTGCCGGTGAGAGCAGGGCCTCTGTGATAGAACTGCCCTCCTACATGATGTCGCAGCGTCATGTGACGCTACATCGTCATGGCCATACGATGTCACATGGCAATGCGCCGACATGTCGCAGCAGCCTCATGACAACGCCCGGGCCCCTTCAGGTGAAGTTACACCACTGATCACCTGTATGTATTATTTGAAGACACACACACAGGCTATTTCAGTGATACACTTTATAGGATTATTATCCTTTTGAGAGAGAAATTTGACATTAGGAATTGTATGTTATTGCTTCCTTTCTTTTTCTCCAGAAAGACAAAAGACTAAAGCATAGCTGGGGTGTTTTATCTAGATTTATGGTAGTAATAATACCCTGTTTTGATGAGGATTAGCATCATAGGCTAAATGCCCAGACTTTACGCGACAAAGAATAGTTTATTAGCTTGTTAATTTCATTTAAATATGTATTTATGTATATACATTTTGTCATGTCTGGATTAAAGGATGCTAGTATTTGTATTGGTCCCATAAAGAGTAAGATACTTCATAGGATAGGATACCTTTTAACGGACCAACATATCAAATTGTACATGGTTGTCTTGTGCATAAGCTTTCAAAGCTGGGCAAGGTCTCTTCATTAGATGTAGTCTCTGCGGTCTGGAAAGCTTATGCACATGAAAACCTAGTATGATTGATATGTTGGTCCACTAAAAAAGGTACCAAATCCTACGAAGTATATTAAAAGCCAGAAATGGACAAAGGTTAGAAATGTAGGAGCAAGCTAGAATTGATATAAGCCAAAGTTTTGTTGGAGTGAGGGGGAGAAGGGGGTGTGGCACGGCCCCAGAAATTCCAGTCTCTCCTCCTTGCCTCTCCACCTTCACACACACAACCACCCCTCCCCCCCCCTCCCCAGGCAGCTCTGTGCGTTTCAGTCTGGATCTGTGACTGACACACGGACACTCACACAGACCCACACAGACCCACACAAGGCGTACAAACACTTCTCCCCCGGACCTTATGGAGAACAGGGGTGTAAAGTGTGCTGGGGCTCTCAGCTTCTCACCTCCCCCAGCAGACACACATCTCTGCCACCCGCTGTGACCGGCTAAGGCGGTGACTGACAAGTCACTCAGCACAACAAAACACAGGCACCAGAAACCAAATTTTAGGTGCAGGGCGACCAGTAAAATTTACATTCCTGATTAAAGCATCAATTTTTTTCAATCTTGGCTGAACCAAGGTATTCTTTGATGCTGCTTTGTGGTCCCCGCAGTACCGACCCTGGGCAGAAATTTTGCCTCAAAGGGTGCAAAATAGTAGCGGCGTCAGGGCTCACCACTGAGGCCAATGGAAAATCTGATAAGGTTGTGGCTTTCCATTGGCCTCAGTAGTGAGCCCGCTGACACGTTTATAGGTGTCTTGTACCGGTGAGAGAAAAAAAAAAAACATATTGGAAACCAGGGGATCCCCAAAACATAGGGGGACCATAGAGAAGCACCAAAGGACTCCCCAGTTTACGCTAGATTAAAACCATCTACATCAGCCAGGATTGTTGCTTTAAGCATGTCTGGCAAAGACAAAAATTATTTACCTAAAACTATGTGCAGTAAAAACATCCAGGGGGCATACATAAACAAGCTTGTATATTCCAGAATATAGCCTTAAAAGCTACACAATGGCTCCCAAAAGAAGCACATATGAACAGAATCTACATATAATAACATTAAGCTTGTCCACTTAAAAATGTAGTCATTTAGATTTCTACTGTTCGCATTAAGGTGTACAGTCTTCTGCGATATGATGTTACAGTTTTATATTATCTGCGTGGACGGCCTGAAAGATAATAAACTGTAGTCATAAAGGTTCATAAAACATACAAACACCAAAATTGGCTGCCTGTGTAAAGCTTTACAATACTCTGGTCCCCACAGGCTCTTTTCACTCATAAATGGCACTTTCCCCCAAAATTTGATTCCACTATTTATGTCAATCATTTTTGGAAAGAACCCCCTGCACTTGCCATGGTATTCCATACCTGAGGTCTGCATGAGGTAGACACGAGTAGCATTGGCAGCAGCTCCACACAAGAATACCCCACTCAACAAGGCACATAGGTTTGTCAGGCTGGAGGTCAGGTCCCCCGTGGGATTAGCGTAAATGACATCGATTACTTTCCCCAGAAAAAATGGAGCCGACATGGTGATAACGCTGGATACTGTAAGGAACCCTAATGCAGCTGGAAGAAAAAAAAATACACTTAAACCATAATGCCCAAAAACGTTCTTAGAAACTTGTACTCGATTTGCAATAAAAAAATATAATAAAAACACTCACGCATTGAATACCGTGTCTAACAATTCTCTGACAATAGCTTGTGTCAAAGTTGCAGCCCAATGAAGGACTAAAGTAGCAGCACACCTGTAATGGGTTTAATTTAGAGACTATTTAATTTCTTTAAGAAGTTTGCTTGTTTAAGTCCTGATGAAGGTCTCCGTGTGAAACCAAAACTTCGATTTTTGCTAAATATGCACGTTATTTTTAATTATTTTGGTGCCTTTTGGGTGTGCTCTGCTCTTTACCCATTATTGCCATGTTGTGTGTATTGAACTGTATACAATGGCTTAAGCACCCATGCAATGAATGCTTTCAACCTTCCTTTTTTATTTTGAGTGTGCAAGGATACGGATTAAAAACATTTCAATTACACCATTAAAACAATATTTAAAAGTTCTAGTTGCCAAATCCTGGAGAAGTGTGGATTTATTGCACTTTGGTCATAGATAAAACCATGGTAGATGTAGCTATTGAAACTCGTAGGTCTCCGCAATTTTACGGTCACTTAAATAAGAGACCCGAATAAGTACAGATGTAGAGGAGACCCATGGAGGACTGATAGAATCTAGATATGGGAGTAAATTATGGTTCTCCCGACACTAAGAAAACAGGACACTAACGGCAAGGTTTTCAAAGCATTCCTGGAAGAGTTTAACGGAGTGCCAGGGGGGCGTGACTATCCCATACTATCTAAAAGATATGAAATATGGAATCATGGACTTGACAGCAATGCTGAAGCATAAAACATTTTGATACTTGCATTTGTGACAGGGAGACAAACACAATAAGGCCAGATATGGGAGGTATAGTAGGTGATAAGGCAGGGGTGCACAAACGTCTTGCGCTGCGCCCCCCCCCCCCTGCCTGCTCTTGTGCTCGATCGCACCCCCCCTTACCTTCAACGAAGCGTCAAATGACGCTGTGGGGTCATATGACGTCATGACACCCACTGCATCATTTGACGTCACATCTCCATGGTAACGGGCATCATGAGTCGCCATGGAGACGCGTGGACAAGAAGCTGGTGAGTACATTTACAAAGGCCTCACGTTCTTAGCGCAGGGCCTCTGTAACACCCGCACCCCCACCCCCCAATAAAGTCTCGCGCCCCCCCCAGTTTGCGCACCGCTGTGATAAGGGACAGATATCCATATAGGATTACGACGGTCATACTAAGCCTCGTTGCGTCCGTAATAACCGCCTGAATCTATTGATGTGACTCACATGTATCTAGGTAATACAGAAGGGATGTTATCAGTGCTTTTATATACTGAGGGAAAGTTTAAACGTCTATTGTAGAAGTTTTTTTTACTCTGTCATAAAACTGTCAATCTCACAGCTGATTTACAGCAGTGGTGGGTGTATGTTGTTTCAATGGGGGTGGGCTGGGGGAGAAATCGTACTGAGCAAATTATTATAAAAATCACATGTCAACAGGTGTGTTTTTGGACCAAAAACATGATTTATGTCTAAGCCAGTGACCTCTCAGGGAGAAAATTCTGATATATAGTAATGTAATGTTATAGGGATTTGTTTGTTTTATCCTGTTATTTTAAGAAACTGGCCTACATTTACTGTAATTGTATGTTATTGTAATCCTTTTTCTGTAAAATAAGCACTGTATTTTTCTATATTAAAACAATGAGTGATGCTTTGTGCTCTGACTTAACATTTGCACATTCGAGAGAGTATTTAAATTTTCGTACACATTTTGCTACAACAGATTGTGTGTTAAGTGCATAGTTTTTTCTATTATAAAACAGGCACATGAGACCCTGGCAGATATATTATTTTTACATCTTTTATTTGCATAATTTCTCGAGGGGAGGAAGCGGTATAGCTATGATTGCTATTGAGTAAGGGGTTAATATTTACTCATTGAAAGTACATTGCGGGATGGAAAGGCGAGTTGGCTAGAGTAGCCACGTGTATTAATCTGGGTTGCACATCTAAGTCGTGCTCACTTGTGTGCTGTTCATGACAGGTGATATACTGTACAGTATATGGGGATGGATTGAGGGGAGTTATTGTTCATTTGAGGGACCTTTGCGAAGGTGAAAAGTGGGACAGCTTGCGAGCTGTGTATTAACCCTTGTCCCGTATCCAGGTCATGTACTCAATGGTGTGCTGTATGTGACAAATAAGAAAAGGCTAAAATGAGCAAAGTATCATATCTGTTTGAATGATTATAGTCTTTATGTAAGGAGTATTATAGGCTAAACTGTTAGCAATTCCGGGTATTATTGAAATCCCTGCTCTTTGATAAAAATTACGGGCATTATCCATTCAGTAATGGGCTGAAATTTGTGGTACCTTGTGTTGTGTGTGTTTATACGTATACACACACACACACACACACACACACACACACACACACACACACACACACACACAGTCACTGTAAAGCTCGATCATGATCTGTGAAGAACTTTTGCCATTACATGCGTCTGTGCTAGTCTTTGAAAATGTTGTTTACCTAAAATATATACACCCCACCATACTGTAGCATTTTTGTGGGTAGCAGTGACATCAGTGGATAAGGCGATATTCTTATGCCCGACTGTAACAGTAGTAGAATGTACTGTATATGTTCATAAAAGCAAGTGAGTGGTTGTTTCACAAAAGGCGCAATACATTTTAAGGGATTCCACAGAACCAAAATCATTCTAACAGTTGGAGTTTCTTTTTTTAAAGTTTGAAAACCCCTGAGGTAAACAGAGGTCACCACTGTGCTCGGTTTGGCAACATTTCCGACACCTGATACCCTTGGTTTCTGTTCAAATAAAAGGAAAAAAATAATAAAGTCAAATAAAAGCAGGACAGGCTGTAACAGGGTACATTCAGAGCGGTGTTGTAGATGCAGACACAAGTAGCAGCTTAACAGAGCAAAACACAACACTGTGGAAAGCGGGGGAGAATCCCCGCCTAGTGACGTCAAAGCTCTTACTCACATAAGGTCTCGGATATAGTAGGCGTGCACGACGGAGCACATGCAAAGCAAAAAGTAACAATCTTTATAACAAAGTCACTAATAACGTTGTTTTTCTCCCCCAGAAATCATTTTAACCAATATAGGCCGCAAAAGCCCAAATTGTTTTTTTTTTTTTTTTTTTTTTTTTAATACTGCCAGGGTTTACGACCAATTGACATAAGGATGTTGTCACTTTACATTTTCTATTTCTGCTTTTAATACCATTTCATTGTTTAAAAAGCGCATTTAAGTCCAAAATTAACCAATGCTAGGGAATTTTCAAGACTGTAGGGTTTACCATCACGTTTTAAGTTATAACTTTTTCACCCACCAGAACTTAAAATGTGATGGTAAACCCTACAGTCTTAAATTACAAAGCCAGCAGTACAACAAACTTCACACTGATGATACCCATTAAGGTTGAAACATGTCTGTGAATGGTTTCTCTGGCGTTGCATCTGATTCCCATGCTGTGCTTTAAAGCTGTGTTAACAGCGAGCATTAGCTTATATGGGCTCCATGTAACAATGGTTTTTCAGACAGAAGGTGACACATTGTGTGCTCATTTGCATGTCATTTCCCAGAATCCCTTGCTGCAGTGGAAGCACTGTATGCTGGGGATAAAGGTGAAAGGCAGGGTTGCAGACCTACCCAAGACCACGCTTATAGTACCGTCGATGCGACAACAAGACGACGGGTGACGTCACCCGTCGCCGCAGGCGAAAGAAGAAAATTTAAAACAACTTACCGTCATTTTCTTTTCCTGGAACCATGGCAGTGGGCACATAGGCATTAGACATACATAGGGAGGCATTAGACATACATAGGGAGGGTAACTATGTGCCCACTGCCATGGTTCCAGGAAAATAAAATGATGGTAAGTTGTTTTAAATTTTCTTCTTTCCTGATCACCCTGGCAGTGGGCACCATTGGGACATACCCCAGCAGTGACAAATTAGGGAGGGATACATAAGAAATAAACCACCAGTCAATGCCGTTATCAGTTGACCTTTATTAATTCACTTTTACACTTTATTTCACTATAGATTGTAGAACTACACGCCCAAAGCTTCCATCAGCTGATGATTGTACGTCCAGTCTGTAGTATTTCAAGAATGTATTGAACGAGGACCAGACCGCTGCTTTGCATATCTGTCCTGGTGTAGCCTGGGCTTTAAATGCCCATGACGTAGACATGGCCCTGGTAGAATGAGCTTTAATGTTCAAAGGTTTATCTTGTCCTTTGCTCTCATAAGCTTTTTTAATACAAGGCACTATCCATTGGGAAATTGTCTTAGATGCTGCTTGACCTTTCTTCGGTCCTTCTGGTATGATGAATAATCTGTCCGATTTTCTCACATCTCGCATCCTTTCTATGTATACCTTTAGGCATCTCACAACATCTAGTTTGTGTAATCTCTCCTCTTTCTTGTTCTTTGCATCTGGACAGAATGACGGAATCACGATTTCCTAATCCATATGGAACTGTGATATGACCTTTGGCAAGAATTGATGCACTGGTCTGAGAACTGTCTTGTCTTGATGCATGACTAGGAATGGTTCCTTAGCTGATAGTGCCTGTGGTTCTCCCACTCTCCTTGCTGAGGTGATTGCAATCAAGAACGCCATCTTCCATGATAACCATCTCAAACCTATCTCTTGTATAGGTTCGAAAGGAGGTGCCGTTAATACATCCAATACTAGGGACAGGTCCCATGTCGGTACTCTGTTTTTAATTTGAGGTCTTAGTCTTTTAACTGCTTGCAAGAACCGGATGATTAATCTTTCCATTGCCAGATTTCTCTCCAATAAGGCTGATAGTGCAGACACATGTACTTTCAGAGAGCTGAGGCCGAGACCTTTCTCAAATCCCTTTTGCAAGAACTCCACTATTGACACAATCCTTGGCGAGAGGAAATTGTGTCTTTCTTTTGAGTACCAATCCTGGAAACAAAGCCAGATTCTATGGTACACTTTTGATGTGGATCCTTTTCTTGCGTGTAATAGGGTCTGGATTGTTTTGTCTGAACAACCTTTCAACCTCAATGTTTCCCGCTCAATCGCCATGCCGTCAAGGCCCATTGTTTGGCGTTCGGATGGCATATTGGCCCCTGTCGCATAAGTCCTTTGTGATCTGGTATGTGCCATGGTATATCCACTGCCATATTTACCAAGTGTGTGAACCAAGGCCTTCTTGGCCAGAATGGTGCTACCAATATCACTTCCGCTTGTTCTTCCCTGATTTTCCTGATTGTTTTCGGAATTAGGGGAATTGGGGGGGGGGGGGGGGGGAGGAACAGGTATGCCAACTTGAAATCCCATTTGAAGCTGAGAGCATCTGTGTTTTTTGCGCTTGGATGAAACAGCCTTGCACAGTAGTTCTTTACCTTGCGGCTCTGGTGTGTCGCCATGAGATCTATGTCTGGCTGACCCCATCGCTCTACCAGCTCTTGGAACACCTGTGGGTCTAGTGCCAATTCTCCTGGGTGTATAATGTTGCGACTTAGAAAGTCTGCTGTGACATTTTCCAGTCCTGGGATGTGTACGGCTGTGATCTCTGATAAGTGGCCCTCTGCCCAAGAGAGGATTTCTGCTGTGAGATTCATCAGCTTTCTGCTCCTGGTTCCCCCTTGTTTGGCTATATATTTTACCACCGATCGGTTGTCTGACCGTATCTTTATTTTGCCATCTTTTATTTGGTCTTGAAATGCTTCCAGAGCCCTTTGTACTGCTTTTAGTTCCAGCAGGTTTGATGGAAGATGTTGTTCCTGGTTTGTCCAGGTTCCTTGCACCAGTGCTTCTCCCATTTGGGCACCCCAACCAGTGTTGCTTGCATCTGTTGTGATACTTTCCCACTGTACTGAGTATAGTGTCCGTCCTTTCCCCAGATTTCGGGTATCTTCCCACCATTTTAACGCTTTCTTTTTTTTGTGCGTGGGTGTAACAAGATTCTTTGTCTTGTATTCTTGTGGTTCCCGTTCCATTGCTGTAAAACATTGTTTTGTAACGGTCTCATATGGAGCGCTGCCCATTTTATGACGCTTAGTGTTGAAGCGAATTTCCCTAGAATCTTCATGCATTCTTCTGCTGAAGTTCTGGTTGCTTTCCTGAGCTTCCTCGCTTGCAGTGCTATGTCTTGCCTCCTTGTGTCTGGCAATCTGACCTCTCCTTTTGCCGTGTCGAATTCCACCCCCAAAAACTTTAACAGTTGAGTGGGTACTAGGTGACTCTTGTCTCTGTTTATTAACCAACCGTGTTGTTCCAAGAAAGTTATGACCATCTCCTGGTCTTGTTCGAGTTTCTCCCGACTTCTTGACTTTACCAAGATGTCGTCCAGGTATGGGTATATTTCTACCCCTCTTTTTCTAATTTCTGCCACTAATGGGGCTAGAACTTTTGTAAATGTACTTGGAGAGGTCGCCAGACCGAATGGCAATGCTGTGTACTGAAAATGATGTTGGTTCACTGCGAACCTTAGGAATCTTTGGTGTCTCCTTGATACGGGCACGTGTAGATAAGCGTCCCTTAAGTCTATCGATACCATCCAGTCTCCTGGTTGTACCTCCTGAATGATCAGGTTCAAAGATACCATCTTGAATTTTCTTATTTTCAAGAATGAATTTTTCCTTTCTTAGGTCTAGAATTGCTCTGTAATCTCCTGAAGGCTTTTGTACTAGAAATATTCTGGAATAAATTCCACCTCCTCTGTCTTCCTGAGGTACCTTCGTTATTACTTCTGCTTGTAGTAACTTTTTTAAAACTGAAATAATTTGCCTTCTTTTTGCCTTGGACTGTACACTTGTTGTTAGGCATATATTTCTTCTTGGCATTTCTTTGAACTCTATGCTGTACCCCTGACGAATGGTAATCCGCATAAGCTATCCTTTGACGCTGCGTCCGTCATCCATTGTCTGAGCCATAATGCCCTTCTTGCTGATACAGCTAAGGCCATAGATTTAGCTGCTAATCTGACCGCATCCAAAGAAGCCTCTGCTATGTAGTCTGTCACCCATTTTACTTCAGACAGCGCCTTTAGGATACAACTTATTTTTACACCTTTGTCTAGTGCCTCCTCTATGTTGGCAATCCAGACACGCATAGCCCTTGCTGCCGATGTAGTTGCTATGGCTGTCTTACAGGCTGTTCCCGCTGTGACGTATGCCTTTTTTAATACGTAATCCATTTTCCTATACATAGTGTCCTTCAAGGTTGCAGATTCTTCTATTGGGATCGTGGTCTTTCTTACTATTCTGGATATAGCAGTATCCACCTTTGGGCTGACATCCCAAAATTTGAGCTCATCCTGTGGAAACGAATACATTTTCCCAAATCTTTTAGGTGCCAATACTTTGGCGTCTGGCCGCGCCAGTTCTGATTGAATAAGGTCCTTGATCACCTGATGTATAGAAAAAAACTCTACTTTTTTTCTGTCTTGACCCAAACAGTTTATCTTTCCGGTGGGTCAATTCTTCAGTATCTTCTAATTCTAAAGCCTGTCTCATGGCTTTGATGAGCGGGTCCACCATTTCTACATCAAATTCAGATTCATCCTCCTGAATATCTTGATCCGATGAATCCAATTCACCTTCTGACACCTGAAAGCATTCTATGTCAGATTCATCAGATGAAAAACCTTTTCCCTTATCCAAACTGGTTTGGGATCTTGACCTTTTTTGCGCAGGGTTAACGGCTTGTTGAACAGCAGCACCCACACTCTGCTTAACTGCCTCCTTCATTAGTACAAGGAAGGTGCTCATCTGCTCGTTAGAATCCCCCGCTGCAGCCTTAAGACAATCTTCACACAGCTTCTTTCCCATCAGAGCTGGCTTCTCGCATGCATCGCACCATTTAGTCTTTTTAGTAACTTTCCTCTTATGTTGCAGGGATTCCCCAGTACCCTTTGAAGATTCTGCTTCCGGAAGGGTAACCACCGAGCTATTTTAATAAAAACAAAATAAAAACTAAATATACACCCTAATGTATATAGATCCTCTCTCTTTACCATGTAGTACTAAAACTAAGGACTCACCTAGTCTTGGGAACAGAACCTTTAGGAGTCTCCATCTTAAAATTCATATCCAGCACTTGGCTTCTCCCTGCTGAGCGTTCCATGCTGCAGTTTTATACACACACACACACACACACACACACACACACACACACACACACACAGTGTCTCCGTCGCTCCTATGATGTCACACAGTGCTCGTGCACGGCTTGCGTGTCTGCGTACGCACCCACCGGCCGGAACGTGACGTGCGCGCTCCCGTGCGGTTGCGTGTAGTGTTCCTTCTACCGCAGCGTTTCCAAACGCAAGTGCCGTCAGTCTGAGCCGTACACGGCTCGCAGCTGCAGCTGTTCTCCCCCCCGCACGCATGTACCGGGTTCCTATGGGGTTCCTCCGACTCCTAGGGGTCTCCGTCTTGCCACCCTCATGGGCGCGTCGAACGGAGCTTCAGGGCAGAGAGGTTGAGATCCCTGGATCGCTGCACAAAGTGCAGTTAGGCGAGTCCCTCAGAAAACAAAAAATCCTACTCATAGCTGTGAGGACAGGAACAAGACTAAGGTGCAGGTAGAGGGAGGGTTTTCTGAAGCCAGGGTCACGTTTGGTATGAATGGCTCCCGATAGCATTAACACAGTTCCCTTTTAAATCACTCCAAGCCCTGTAATATTTCCTCCACTTTATTGGGAAAAGGCAGCAGGATACAGATACTTGTGGATGGTATGTAGTGGTGATTATTAGTTAGAAACCGGTAAAAAGAGATGGCCTCACCATGGGGGGTGAACAGAGAAGGGGTTCTTTACTCACTGTCTCCAGGGTGGAAAAGGAAGTGAGGTGCAGTGTGGGTAAAGGAATAGTCTAGGGGCAGACTATGTCTGAACAAACAGGAGGGGGGGCAGACTAGCCCATTCTGGTGAGGATCTCAGAAACTGCTGTAGCAGCTCACTGATTCCATGGCCGGAGGCAAGAAATGCAACATTGTTGCAAGTTACACAGGCACAGTATGTGTGTGCAAACTCCATGCAGCTGGGAATAAAATCTGACAGGCAGAAGCTGCAAAGGAGAGAGGGGGGTGAGTCAGAAATTTAGTTCTTGTTCCATGAGTTCTTGTACAGAGGGGCCTTTATGGCCTACCTGCAAAAGTCAATTTCCTGTCCTACCTAGAGTGAGGAGGGATTAACCCAAAGGTGCCCACTGCTAGGGTGATCAGGAAAGTTATATTTCACTGGGCGGCGGTATCGCGTGTTTCCGGGCATTTGATTGGTTCAAGGGCCGTCACGAGGCGACAGCCCTTGAAAAATGAAATGTTGCCGGCTACCAGTTTACGCGATGGCGACGTCGAATTGTCGCCGTCGCCCTTACTATAAGCGCACGCGGCGAGGCAATGCGTTTGATTTCGGGCGACCTCGCGTCCCCGGCACTATAAGCGCGGCCTAAGACACGTGAATGTGCTCATAAGTGATCTTTTTATTTGCTATATGCAATATGGTGGAGGTTTCTTGTTGCCCTTTTCATCCACCATAACTTAAACCGTGATGGTAAACCCTACACAGTCTTGAAAATTGCAAAGCCAGCAGTACAACCACTGATGATACCCATTAAGGTTGAAACTTGTACACACACACACACACACACACACACACACACACACACACACGTTTTAAATGTATAAATAGATGCTATGTATATGTAACCCCTCCTTGCCCGGCTCATACGGAGTTGTCACTGAGGTAGTATAGGACATGCAGATTTGGTAGCACAGGCTTCTTACCTTCTAAGGGTGTTGGCATCCATGCTGGCTGGTGGTGCAAGCTCTTCAGGGTAGTAAGAAAGGGTGCCAGAAACTTTATTCAAACAGGACAAGTTTATTTTGATACAGTCACACTTACATGAATCTTCCCTGGTCACCAAACAGCTCCATATGGAGGAACTCAAACCTTTTGTCACATCTGTATACTCTCCACAGCATTTGGAACGTGCCCTCCATATTGTTCAATGCCAGCAGTTATTCCCAAACACCAGTATAGGGGAAAGTGTAAAAGAATAAAGTGCGCAACCCAAAAGACACCTTAACTGTGTTAAATCTATAATAGAATATATACCGTGTTAAAATACCCTTTTTTATACAAGTGTATAATAAAGCAATAATATTACTAATAAGGTAATCCTCTACTGTGGAAGTGATAAAAAAATACCATACAAAACCGTTGGTGTAGCGTATGCTGCTGTAATCAACGAGTGGCTCGGCACTCACACAAACTATGAGAAAAAAGACAAAAAAGCGCAAAACGCACATAGTGAAGTATGTCAAAAAACAGTGTTTTAGTAAAAAGGTGAGTATATTGCGTACATCAGATTATAAGAATATATGCATTCACGTGCAACTTGGCACGAAGTTACCACACTGTAGTCATCAGGAATAAGGATCTCAATGGTGCAGTCTCAGTGGATCGCCTCCTGTTGCTATTAGGATAGTCACTGCGTCTCACAATCGAAGCTTCTCACGGTCAGCAGCTGCGATCCTCTAGGTCCCAGGTTCAGCACACCAATGGGGACATCTGTTGTTTGGGGAACGCTGTTTGCTTGCTGCAGCTACGAGAGTCTCTTTAGGTGACAACGCACGTGTGGGCAGGAGCGCTCTCACTGCGATCAGAGCGGCCGGTATACAGCGACAGTGTTCAGTCCCAACACTCGCGCGTTCCGATGACGTCACAGAATAGCTCCCGGACACTCCCAGGGTGAGGAGTATAGTATAGTATAGGGGGTCTGGTGTGCTTCAGGCATATGTGGTGCTCCACCCAGTGTGAGGGCCCCCAGGCATTGATACCACATCACTTTCTTCCCACAGGCAAAGGGCTAAAAATAGATCTTCCACTTGGTAGTTGCCCTTCTAAAATAAGGGGCACTGCTCCCTCACTAGGAAAATAACAAAAGGTGACCGCACATCTAAAACATAAAAGTTGCACACTTGTGAGGACTACATACTCACAGTCTGAGACCCCTCCAGTTAGGCTAAATCCACAGTGCAGGCACGCGTGCGACGGAGCGCATGGCATCACGCGCACCTACTGCAGAGGCAATCCATGGCATTGCGAGTGATTGGGAAGCGTGGCGTAGCAGTGACATCTTGAGGGGGGTTTGCCCTCATTCCCTGAACGCTTATGTGACGCGGCCGTTCCGCCAAAAGGCAAATCTTGTCTTTTGGAAATGCTGCCACGCCGCTGCGCTTCATCACGGGCACGCGCGCAGTATGGACGCCCTCGGAGGAGCCATCTCTTGTTTGCGTCGCGCGATCACTGTGGACGAGGCTTACTCTTCCTGGAATCCTCCTGCTGGTATTGGGGCACTCCTGGGGTCTGGCCTCCTCTATTCCCATATTTATACCTCATGATGACCTCCTAGATCACCATAGCTACAGGGGGAGTAATTGTGCTCCCCAGTGCATCACTACACCCCATGTGCCATTTGAGCTTCTTCTAGAATGGGGGCGGGCTAACTTCTTCTGTTACACTATTGGCAACAAACATATAAAGACCACCGCTATGCAACAACCCACCAGACATTAACCCTTTATATACACAAACTAGTAAGCCCAACAGGGGGGTTACATATATTTACATTGATTTTCTGCAAACTTGATTAGAAATGCCAAATTAGAGAAAGAGAGAGAGAGAAAACCACGTTCTAGTATTAATCCTGCAGGTTCACTAGCAAAGCAGGTCACAGCTGGCACTGTTCCAATTATTTGTACATACACACGAGTATACCAACGGACGCCCTGTGTATGAAAGTGTATCCAAGCACAGCACTTAGTAATTGCAGTGGGCACTTTGACTTATACAAAAACAGCCTGTTATCGGTTGTGAAACTGGTGCTGCAGCTATTTCGAAAGCTAGATGAACCAATCTCTAATGTTGCAGCAACTGTCTTTCCTAACAAACTTATCACCGACTCCATCACCTAACTCAATTTTGTATCTAACAGATGAGGACCCACGCCACGGAATGGGACATTTGGTCGTGGCCGTTTTGCCGCGACCAAATCCCCACCGACATTCGGGCACAGACAGACCCTCCGCTGCAGCCGGTCCGCCGCTTCCAAGGTAAGTTTTATTACTATTTTGGGTAGGGGTTCATTTAAGGGGTTCTAGGGAAAGAGCTGAGGATAATTTGTTTAAGGGTACGGTCGTATGGTAGAGGGAGTTAGGGTAAAGGCGTTTAGGCACTTACTTTAGCGGTGAAGAGGCTGGCCGTGTGGTGAGTCGCGGCGAAGCCCCGGCGGTTATTTGGTTGCAGCAAATGTCCTAGATCGCCTACACCATTCCCTTAAGCAAGAAAAATCGACCCTAACCTTAACCCTTTCATACACACACACACACACACACACACACACACACACACACACACACACTAATGTGCATGATCATGTCCGCCAGGTGTGTAAGGGTTGAAGGCATTTTCTTGTCTTGTAGATGACAAGAGCTGGGAGGGGTTTGACAGTCTCTTGGGTATGAGATCACAGTGCGAGCTCAGCCAAAGCGCTCCCTCACCCCGCCCTCCTGTGCGCTTATCCTACGCTGTCCTTATCAGATAACCAATAATGTGAGGAGAAAAAAAAACCTCTTGTTGGACAAACACTTCCCCATTTAGAGGCCCCTAAAAATGCAACATGTAACAGATTTTCACAAATGAAACCTTTGCCATTAGCATTGTTAGGTTTGTTTAGGGAGGCCAGTTACATAGTTAAAAGTATATATTTTCTGTACGTTGTAATTGGACAATGTTAAAATGGAAACTGGCTAGGTAGGCTATTAGTGCTACAAGGAAAAAAATATATAATAAAATCTTACATATTTTCTGCAGGAAACAGAAGTTTAAAAAAAAAAAAAAAAAAAAAAAAAATAACACCCTTGCAGATAATTGAATCTTGCCAAAGAAGCAAAATTTATTTATACAAGTTTTTTTTTTTTTTTTTTTTTTAAATAACCAAGTATATTACATACTCTGTGATGTTTGCAATGGTCAAAGTGTGATGTTACCAGGGAGTATTAATTTACCGTCTCAGAGTACCACTACTTGTTGACAGACCAACGGTTACATTTTGTATTTAAAGAAAAATATATTTTAGGAAGTCTCCCTGTCTGCTGTACCTATATTAATACTACATAAATCTCTGAAATATTGTCATAATAAATATTTTTTTAATCAAGCACATTAACACTATTTGAGTCAGTTTAACCATTTTTTTTTTTTTTTTTTGCAGCCAGGCCAAGATGAAGTTATTAAACATGGGCCATTAGCAGAGGCATATTATGATACCTATAACTATTGACCTTTAGGGTTTCAGTAATCTGAAGTGATGAAGTTTCTTCACCAGGACATTGATTATTACACTGTTATTTTTTATTTATAAAATGTTTTACCAGGAAGTAATACATTGAGAGTGCTCTCGTTTCCAATTACAGGCATACCCCGCATTAACGTATGTAAAGCGAAAATGTACTTAAAGTGAAGCACCACATTTTTTCCCACTTATTGATGCATGTACTGTATTGCAATCATCATATACGTGCTTAACTGATGTAAGTAACACATGTGTAACAGGCTCTATAGTCTCCCCGCTTGCGCACAGTTTTGGTACAGGTAGGGAGCTGGTATTGCTGTTCAGGACGTGCTGACAGGCGCATGCGTGAGCTGCCATTTGCCCATTGGGCGATATGTCCTTACTCGCCAGTGTACTTAAACCGGGATATTCCTGTATGTCCTGGGCTTAGTGGTCCATGGACCAATGAGAGGGAGTGGGTTGGGGGGAGTTGTCCCTTTCATGGCTGTCCCCAAAACACGTCGACATCCCTGAAATTAATTTCATACAGCCCTCTCCTGCAATCTTAAAAAAAAAAAAAAAAACACTTTCTGGTGACATTAATTTGTGACATACAACATTTCCTACCTTCATCCATTATCTTTGATAATGTATAATTTCTATTGACATTAATTATGTAAAAATGAATGGTAGTCCTCAACATGATCATTAACATTGAAGTGGTCAGCGAGAAGGCTATAGGTCACCGTCCATTTTCACTAATGTCATTTTTGCAGTCTGCCAAACTTGAAACTACAAAGCGATATCATCGACAAGTGATTTAATCTCAATTATTAAACTACTGTTAGAAATGGTGGAGAAAGAGGAAGTGTTAAAATTTCCTTTTGACTAGTAAATGTTCAGAAAGACAGCAACTAGGCATACAAAGTGTAAGGAATCGGGGAACACGTCCTTGGCGACGTGTTCCCTCCTTACCTCTCATCACTCAGTCCTCTACTCTGGCACCAGCGCGTGCACGCACCCCTGCTCTGCTTACAGAGCGCGCAGCTCTTCTAGAGTGCCACGGAGCTTAGCTCCGCCCCCTCGGACACGCCGCGCACACGTGACGCCGTGCACCGCTCCCCAGCTGCGTGGCAAGTACTCATCTAGCCCACTTGTCTCCTGCAGTCAATCCTTGCCTCTGCCGAGACCGCGCCTCCGCTCCGTCTCCCTTGCTACTGGTTCCTGTGTGCTACTAAGGCTGCGGTCCCAGTAATGTCTGTGACACGCGCGCCCGGCTAGGGGGGGGGGGAGGGGCGCATGCACAGCGCTAACTGCGGTCTGACAGGGAGAGGGAGCTTGCGACGGGAGGGGGCGTGGTCGGGGATTTGCGGAGGCGTGGCCATTACATCACGCGGCTAGTTTGCCCTCATTGGGTGAACCGCCGGTGGGGGCGTGGCCACGCCGCAGGGTTTGAACTCGATTTCATTGAGTTGAAAAAAAACCTGCAGCACGGCGCGGCTGCACCTTCAGCGGGAAGGTACGTACTGGGCCCTCCCCCATTGAGGGGCGCTGCTTACACGCACAGCGAACGCCGAGCCGTGCGCTGTGGCAGTGACTGGGACCTCAGCCTAATACCCTGCTGTTCCCTTCCTGCTTTGCTGAGCGTAACTTGTTGTAGCCTTGAGCTCCTGTGTCTGTTGTGCCTCGCTCCTTGTCTTGTATTACTTCCTGCAGTTTGATTCTACGTGTACCGACCCGGCTTGTCTTCTGAACCCCTCTGGATATTGACCCCGGCTTACCCTCAACTCTGCGGACCTCTCCAACCCAGACCACGGCTATACGGACCTCCACGATTCTGACCTCTCCAACCCCAGACCACGGCTTAACGGACTTTGACTATTCTGACCTCTCCATTCCAAGACCTTGGCAAGTATCAGGACTAACCCGCTCTCTCCAACCCAGACCCGGCTACGTTGACAATCCGCCTACCAGGCACGCTTACGCTGCTGTGGTTTGCGTGGTCCTATACTTCCTCACCTCGGTACCGGAGTCCTGTCTTGCTCGTGGACAGGCGCAAGCGTTACACAAAGTCCTCTTATAAATCAGGGTGTATATGACTTGTGATTAAAGTAACATAACTGCCCTAAAAATGTAAGTACATTGTGGATCCTAAACAGGAATATTAAGCCCATAGACTAACAGTGAAAACTATGTTTAATAGCTTTGAAATGTAGTTGTGAAGGGTCGTGCAACGCATGTTTCTTGATCACCGAGATGCCAAATCACAGCTGTCATTGAACTGAATATCGTTTTCCCAAAGTTATACAAAACATGAGAAAAGCGCCCCAAGGAATGTAGGGAATAAATATGAATTCTGTATAAAAATGCTGCTTTACAATGTTACATGGTCATCTGGCACTAAAGGGGTTAACCATTACAAATCAATGGTAGGCTTTTGGATTGCGTAACAAGAGGCATTCACAAAGCAGTGTCCGCTACATTAACACATTTAGGGGAGAATGAGATATATATACACACACACACACACACACACACACACAACCCAAGTTACCGTACATCCCCATAGATGTCTATGGGGATTTACATCCTCTTTGGCATATACAGGCATACCCCGCATTAACGTACGCAATGGGACCGGAGCATGTATGTAAAGCGAAAATGTACTTAAAGTGAAGCACTACCTTTTTCCCACTTATCTATACATGTACTGTACTGCAATCATCATATACGTGCATAACTGATGTAAATAACACATGTGTAACAGGCTCTATAGTCTCCCAGCTTGCGCACAGCTTCGGTACAGGTAGGGAGCCGGTATTGCTGTTCAGGACATGCTAACAGGCGCATGCCTATTGGGCGATATGTACTTACTCGCGAGTGTACTTAAAGTGAGTGTACTTAAAGTGAGTGTACTTAAAGTGAGTGTACTTAAAGCGGGGTATGCCTGTATACAATTTACCGATTGGGCGTAACACTTCATCATAGATGAAAGGTCTTCACAACATATTGACAAGAACTTTAAACCACCGAAGAGCGTGAGGCTTTGTGAACAAGATTCTAGTCATTTAGTAGTGGTGCGCAAACTGGGGGGCGCACGACTTTATTGGGGGGGCACGCGGTTATACAGGCCCCACGCTAAGAGCGTGAGGCCTCTGTAAATGTACATACCGGTTCTTGTCCACACAGCGTCAAATGACGCCCATTACCATGAAGACGTGACTTCAAATGACCCCGCAGCGTCATTTGACGCTCCATTGAAGGTAAGGGGGGAGCACGATCAAGAGAGGAGCAGGCGTGGGGGGAGGGGGGGGGGCGCAGTGCAGGACGTTTGCGCACCCCTGATTTAGTATACCATTTGCCAAAGACTATTACTGCAAACAGGTCACACTGGTATCGTATGATTAACTAAGAAACAGTAAAATACTGGCATGAAACTTGTCTGGAGGGGTTTAAATATATATCATGCCTCAAAACAGTACTCGCCAAAGCAGAAATAGGATTTTGTGCTTATTACCTTGTCTAGTCAAAACATGTTCTAGATTATTTTCACTGGTGCCACAAGTGAAAGGGGTCAGAGTACAGGTATAGGTCAACAGAATATAGCGCCTAAAAGTGGCAATTTTAATATTACAGAAAATGTGGAATTAACATTTTTACTTTTAAACGCTCCTATTCAATATGATTTAAAGAAGCCTCTCTCACATGAATAGAGTTGAATTCTTCTCCAGCACTTTGGTCCTACATGGGACTGCAGCCATTTAACATTAGGTGGCAAACACACTTCCAATGATAATAGTATAGCAGTAAAATGTTGTTAAAGGTTAGTCTCATGTAGGCCCAAGCTAAACTAATGACAGTGATGTACTGTAATGCTCTCTCGATTATAACTCGGCGATTGCGACCCGAAAAATAAAACAAAAGAAATGGTATTGAAAGCGGCAATCCCATTTGAGATTTAAAAATATAATATAATATAATATATATATATATATATATATATTTTATATATCGTGGGCATCCTCTAGCGCTGATAGATGGTCCCCCAACATCCGGGGAACATATGTAATTTTTCTGTGCCAGATTTGACACAAAAAAAAAAAAAAACACAACATATGGCCGCACCAATACAAAGCCACGTCATCAACTCTCAAAGATTATTCAGCGGTCATGTTGTTTTGTCAATCTGAGCGGCGAACCCCTAGTCCAACCCGTGCTCGCTGCTCTGAAATGAGGTGGATGGGCGGTGTCCTGGACATATTCGGACAACTGCTGAGCTCTGGGGGACAGCACAGCTCAGGCAAGATTGGAAAAAAAACCCCATAGTATTTGCAGGCACGATTGCTACTTTAAACCTTCAATGCCAGGGGATCCTGCCAACTCCATGGACCCTTTGGCACTTACTCATCACCTGATAAACTTAAAAAAAAACAGAACAACATTTTTTTAAATTACATTTAAGTCCTCAGTCACCTCGTTTTAAACCCTGTCAATCAGTTTCATTGTTGTGGGGAAAAGCACAGAGCCTCTAACCGCGGGGTTCGTTCGGTGCAGTGAAATCAACAGCACGGCCATCACCGAATTTCTACTCTGCTGTCAGGAATATGTGAAAAACAGCGAATATATAAATGCCAACAACCAAGTACAGATAAATGAAGATCCATTAATTCTCCATCGGCTTACTCTAGTGTGAGAAAAAGGCCCCCCCCCAAAAAAAGGGGGGGGGGGGGGGGGTGGGGGGAAGCGTACAACTGTAGCTCCTCGGTTGCTGAAAGGAGATAGTTCCAAGCAATTCCTATGAAAGTCCCCCCTGCCTGCCAGACGTGTGCTTCCACCCCCCCCTTACCTAAAATCCAGCGTCAAATTACACGCATTGCCATGGCGACACGTCACATAACCCCACAGTGTCATTTGACGCCGCAGACAAGGTAGGAGACACTGCAGAGGCCTCACGCAATCCTCCTGCACTTAATTCAAATGCCGGGTTGAATAGCGCATGGCCTCTGCAGCTAAACTGCCCCCCAGATAAATCTTGCGCCCCCCCCACTTTACACGCCCCTGCCCTAGCCCATGCAGCTCATCACAAACAAAAACTACCTTTAATAGGTACAGGTGGTCTTGCCTAACAGGTACAGTTGGAGGCTACTACATACATTTGCTAGGGAGACTTGGCCAGTGTGATTGACGGTAACATAAGAAGCATATATACTGATAAGAAATTACTTAAAATCACTTACATTATTGAATGATTTGTTAACAGGAAAAGCGCAAAACTAATTTTCTGGATACCATACAGGCCAATCTGAATTTGTATCTGTATCCAATCTGCATTTCTAGCACCGGATGTTAACAGATGCAACAAACTTGCATCACAATCACTCCTTTCTTACTGGTCCGTCATACAAATAATAAAAGTATGGCTGTACAATGTCATATTGCCATGACAGACTGGTACTGAAATATTACATTTATTCTGAAGGGACCCAAAAAGGTTGAAATAGCTGTTTGTGGTTAGGTTTACTGGCTATGCAATTGTTTAACCCAGGCTGTGCTGAAAAGCCATGAGCTTATAAGGGTCCGTCCATGTTACAATGGATAAGAAGCAAAAGGTGACACTGCGTGCTCATTTGTATGTTATTTCCCAAAATCCCTAGCTGCAGCGGAAACATTGTATGCCAACAGATAATGGTGAAAAGCAGGGTTGCAGACCCGTCTGAGACATGTGAATGTGCTCACAAGTGATATTTTTTATCAAGTCTATTCTGAGAACATTCTCCGTCAATGTGAATTAAAATAAAAGATAGATAACAGAGGGCATAGTGGAAGTGGTATAGGGACGTGCCATACAATAAAAGGAATACAGGTAGCACTAGCAACAAGTGCATGTTTGGTAATGTACTATTTTTTTTTACATCTGTGACCAAATAGAAGAAATGTACATTCCTTACATTTGACTCAGCTTATGAGTCATAGTTTACACCGGGTCAGATAAACCGAAAAAATGACGGACATTGATGCAGCACTCTGGGTTTATTTATAATAAAAAAAATTTTTTTAAAAACACACAACACACACCCAGAGGTAATCCGCTGTCACCAGACCTCCAGGAACCACTTTGTTACATAGAAAGGAATATAAAGTCGTAATTTTCTCTACCAATGATGTTGACGTTGCTTTCTATTGGCTGCCGGAGCGAGCCTGACCCTGTGGCTATATTAGGCCCTCTCCCCGCTGGCGCTGAGCGCGCTCATGCTTGGAGAGCTCTCCAAGCATGAGCGCCGGTTGCCTTCGCTGCAGGGGAAGCTGAGCGCGCTGTAAGTATGACAAATGTATTTACCTAAGCGCCGAGCATGTGTGCACGCATCGCGTGAGCAGGGACTTGTATACACATACACACACACACACAAATACCCACACACGTCACCTTGCCAAGTGCCGCCCGCTCAGCGAGCTCAGCACTAGCGGGGACGCAGCCTTATGTCCTCTGGGCAAGTATTCCTGCCCGATGGGGGGAAAAAAATGTATATCTCGTGATCCAAGCTGTCCTCAGGGGTATGGGCCCCACATATCAACTCTTAGAAACACCCTGGTTCAAGTTGTGCTAAACAAATAAAAATACTTCCCTTAATACATACTGTAGATCCCGTTATGCGATTTCAGAACTAGTATGCAAACCGTTATCTTACTACATTCCCCATTTACATAGTGTCGTAACTATGTCGTAAGGGCCCGCCCGGGCAACATCGCAGCGTCACAAGTTGGCGCATCGTCATGGCAATGCTTCGCCATACCGACGCAGTGTCACATGATGCCGCGACATCGATGTCGGAGGGCTGCTCTGTTAGGCCGAGTCCCCTGTACCGCGCTCCAAGCTTGAGCGACGGGTGTCCGCACTTTTTCGCAAGCGCGCGCGGGGGGGCGTTGCAGACAATCTGAGCGTGGTTCAAATACAGTTTTTTCTGTTTACGCAAGAACCAAGCGTGGGTGAGCATCCGTGCCTACGCGCTCCGCGTGAGCGTGGACATCCAAATTTAAATAGCGAGCATTTACCCCATCAAGCACCGCGCGGTCAGCGGCACAGGGGACTCAGCCTTAGAGGACCTGCTCTCTCCCCAGGCAATCAGTTTAATTGCTGTGGGGAAGAGCACTGGCCCCCGGTAACCGCTTGGGGGGGTTCATCACGAGTCCAGAGGGAGGGCCTCCCAGGCAGTAGTTACACCACTGTTTACATAGATTATTTACAGGACATCATTTCACAAAATCAATATAGAGAATGAAATACGGAGTGTGTGTAAATTAGAATGTGCACAATACAGAGAGATACAATAATTTTTTGCCTTTTATAGCACCATGGCAGGAAAAGAGATCCACATTGGAAAAAGGAATATAAAAGCTATATAGGCTACCATCTAAATCCAACATTTAGCCAAAACAAAATCCACAGAACTACAAGCAAATATTTAGTCTAGGAAAATAATGATAGCTCATCATAAAAGCTATGAATATTTTTATTAGATACACCCCACATCAGGAGAGAATATATATATATATATATATATATATATATATATATATATATATATATATATATATATATATATATATATATATATATATATATATACACACACACACCCCTTTTGGGAACATCAGATATCTCCCAAAACCTCGCTCAGCTGGATAGAGACATTTAGTAATCTATTACACTCAACACATTACAGGTACCTGACAGCCTCCATCTCTCTGGATAAGCCAGGGCAAGCAGCCTTCTTGCATCCTGAGAGGCCAGGTCTGGCTTGCTTGCATTGGTGGTCTCCTGCAGCTCCTTCCCCAGGGCTTTTGCCCTGCCATGAGTCTTCTCCTCTTCACCCCCCGCCTGGGTGGAGAATGAGCTGCTGTAGTACCTGCACCTCCTGTTCAGCAAGACAGTTCTGGCATCCTTGTGTAAGCAATTAAGCGAGGCGGTGATGGGTGGGCATTGCCAGGGGGCTGCTCTGCCAGCTCTCAACGACAAAGATGCACCAGGGCTGCTGTGCTTGTGCTGTAATGAAACATGGGGGTGAACAGAAATGCTATTTGTCTGGCTGGCTGCTTCTGCAGTGGGTATCTTGTACTGAAAGGTCCTAAAGCAGCAAGCAGTCTGCAGCCGGCACATCAGCCATGCCCTGCCCCTGGTGGCTCCAAGCATGTGTGGGAGGCGGAGAGAGGTACAGAGCATGTCTTGTAAATACCGATCACAGAGCAAATCAATGAGTCGTGGTGGTACAGACAGCAGGGGCCGATCTCCTCCTTAATTGCGAAGGTCCAAAATGCAATCAGATAAAAAATCGTTGAAATATCCAACAGCAATGCAAAAACGAAATCAACACAATGGCTTATGCCACAATACAGCACAAAATAAAGTTCCAGCAATGGGCATGGCAATCAGAGTTGTGGGTCTCCGCAGCACCTGGGTTGAGTGAAGGTCGAAGATATGGGGGTGGTCACCTCGTGGTGATCTAGTCCATGCAGGAGTTGCGAGGATTTTGCAGGCTGCCCAGGGTGGGATGGGTGCCGATTCTCGCGCACAGCCTTCCCTCTCCACCACCAAAATTACCTGATTACAACAACAAAATAGCCTTCTTTCGTGACCACCGCCTCTTTGCTGTCACTGAGGTCCTCTGATAAGCCCGCACTCCTCCCCCCTCTCTGGGTGTGTGTCTTTAATGTTTTGCCATGTCATGATGTCTGTTATCACAGAGCTGAGCAGACACACACATTTTCAGGCTCTTGTCACAGGTTTGTCAGGCTTTTCTTCCTAATACTTTTCATGCTGCCACCACTTCCCTTGTCCAATTCTTCCTCCTCCTCCTCCTCTCTCCACAGCACACGCCTCCTTTTCCCAGCACCTGACATGGGCGGTACTAACCCCTTTCACTGATAGTTTTAACTCTACTCTGCTGGAGGAGCTTGTGGCATACTGCAGGCGTGTGCCTATTTAAACTAGAACATAACACACTGTGGATATGATAATAAAGGCTACATGGTTATTTAATTAATAATCCCAGAAAAACAGGGCATTACTGGCCAATAATGCCCTGGCTGGAAGAGTTGAAGGCCCGAGGCGAAGCCTGTTCTGAGGGGATTATTACTATTATAGGCAAAATGTAGGCTTTTTAAATAAAATAAGAGACACTTTTGTAAAGATATATAACTCGGAACTACGCTGATGCACCTGTTTAGGAAAAAGAAGTAAAGTAGCAAATGAGAGGGGAGAGAGGAGGTGAGGTTGGGGGGAGAAGAGAGAGAGGTGAGGGAGGGGGGGGAGAAGAGAGAGAGGTGAGGGAGGGGGGGGGGAGAAGAGAGAGAGGTGAGGGAGGGGGGGGGGGAGAAGAGAGAGAGGTGAGGGAGGGGGGGGGGAGAAGAGAGAGAGGTGAGGGAGGGGGGGGGGAGAAGAGAGAGAGGTGAGGGAGGGGGGGGAGAAGAGAGAGAGGGGAGGGGGGGGGAGAGAGGGGAGGGGGGGGGAGAGAGGTGAGGGGGGGGGGGAGAGAGGTGAGGGGGGGGGGAGAGAGGTGAGGGGGGGGGAGAGAGGTGAGGGAGGGGGAGAGAGGTGAGGGAGGGGGGGGGGGAGAGAGGTGAGGGAGGGGGGGGGGAGAGAGGTGAGGGAGGGGGGGGGGAGAGAGGTGAGGGAGGGGAGAGAGGTGAGGGGGGGGGGGAGAGAGGTGAGGGGGGGGAGAAAGGTGAGGGAGAGGGGGGGAGAGGTGAGGGGGGGGGGGGGAGAAGTGAGGGAGGGGGGGGAGAGAGGGGAGGGGAGGGGGGAGAGGGGAGGGGAGGGGGGTGAGGGAGGGGAAGGGAGAGATTGGTGAGGGAGGGGGGGAGAGAGAGGGGAGGGGGGGAGAGAGAGGTGAGGGAGGGGAGGGGAGAGATTGGTGAGGGGGGGGAAGAAGAGAGAGAGGTGAGGGGGGGGGAAGAGAGAGAGGTGAGGGGGGGGGAGAAGAGAGAGGTGAGGGGGGGGGGAGAAGAGAGAGGTGAGGGGGGGAGAAGAGAGAGGTGAGGGGGGGGGAGAAGAGAGAGGTGAGGGGGGGAGAAGAGAGAGGTGAGGGGGGGAAGAGAGAGAAGTGAGGGGGGGGGAGAAGAGAGAGGTGAGGGGGGGGAGAAGAGAGAGGTGAGGGGGGGGAGAAGAGAGAGGTGAGGGGGGGAGAAGAGAGAGGTGAGGGGGGGAGAAGAGAGAGGTGAGGGGGGGGGGAGAAGAGAGAGGTGAGGGGGGGAGAAGAGAGAGGTGAGGGTGGGGGAGAAGAGAGGTGAGGGGGGGGAGAAGAGAGGTGAGGGGGGGAGAAGAGAGAGAGGTGAGGGGGGGGAGAAGAGAGAGAGGTGAGGGGGGGGGGAAGAGAGAGGTGAGGGGGGGAGAAGAGAGAGAGGTGAAGGGGGGAGAAGAGACAGAGGTGAGGGAGGGAGGGGGGAGAAGAGAGAGAGGTGAGGGGGGGGAGAAGAGAGAGGTGAGGGGGGGAGAAGAGAGAGGTGAGGGGGGGGGAGAAGAGAGAGGTGAGGGGGGGAGAAGAGAGAGGTGAGGTGGGGGAAGAGAGAGAGGTGAGGGGGGGAGAAGAGAGAGGTGAGGGGGGGAAGAGAGAGGTAAGGGGGGGAAGAGAGAGGTGAGGGGGGGGAGAAGAGAGAGGTGAGGGGGGGGAGAGAAGAGAGGTGAGGGGGGGGGAGAAGAGAGGTGAGGGGGGGAGAAGAGAGAGAGGTGAGGGGGGGAGAAGAGAGAGAGGTGAGGGGGGGAGAGAGAGAGGTGAAGGAGGGGGGAGAAGAGAGAGGTGAGGGGGGGGGAAAGAGAGAGAGGTGAGGGGGGGAGAGGAGAGGGAGGTGAGGGGGGAGGGGAGAGAGAGGTGAGGGGGGGAGAAGAGAGAGAGGTGAGGGGGGGGGAGAAGAGAGAGAGAGGTGAGGGGGGAGAAGAGAGAGGTGAGGGGGGGAGAAGAGAGAGAGGTGAGGGGGGGGGAGAAGAGAGAGAGGTGAGGGGGGAGAGAGAGAGAGGTGAGGGGTGGGAGAAGAGAGAGGTGAGGGGGGGAAGAAGAGAGAGAGGTGAGGGGGGAGAAGAGAGAGAGGTGAGGGGGGGGAGAAGAGAGAGAGGGGGGGAGAAGAGAGAGAGGTGAGGGGGGGAGAAGAGAGAGAGGTGAGGGGGGGGAGAAGAGAGAGAGGGGGGGAGAAGAGAGAGGTGAGGGGGGAGAGAAGAGAGAGAGGTGAGGGGGGGAGAGAGAGGTGAGGGGTGGGAGAAGAGAGAGAGGTGAAGGGGGGGAGAGGTGAGGGGGGGGGAGAAGAGAGAGAGGTGAGGGGGAGAAGAGAGAGAGTGAGGGGGGGTGAAGAGAGTGAGGGGGGGGGAGAGAGAGAGAGGTGAGGGGGAGAGAAGAGAGAGAGGTGAGGTGGGGGAGAGAGAGGTGAGGGGTGGGAGAAGAGAGAGAGGTGAAGGGGGGGAGAGAGAGGTGAGGGGGGGGGGGAGAGAGAGAGGTGAGGGGGAGAGAGTGAGGTGAGGGGGGAGAAGAGAGAGAGGTGAGGGGGGGAGAAGAGAGAGAGGTGAGGGGGGAGAAGAGAGAGAGGTGAGGGGGGGAGAAGAGAGAGGTGAGGGGGGAAGAAGAGAGAGAGGTGAAGCGGGGGAGAAGAGAGAGGTGAGGGGGGGAGAAGAGAGAGGTGAGGGGGGGAGAAGAGAGGTGGGGATGAGAGAAGAGTGGTGAGGGGGGGAGAAGAGAGAGAGGTGAGGGGGGGAGAAAAGAGAGAGGTGAGGGGGGGAAGAAGAGAGTGAGGTGTGGGGGGGGGAGAAGAGAGAGAGGTGAGGGGGGGGGGGGAGATGAGAGAGAGGTGAGGGGGGGGAGAAGAGAGAAGGTGAGGGGGGGGAGAAGTGTGTGAGGTGAGGGGGGGAGTTGTGAGAGTGGTGAGGGGGGGGGAGAAGTGAGAGGTGGGGGGGAGAAGAGAGAGAGGTGAGGGGGAGAGAAGAGAGAGAGGTGAGGGGGGGAGAGAGAGGTGAGGGGGTGGGAGAAGAGAGAGAGGTGAGGGAGGGTGAGAGAGGTGAGGGGGGGGAGGGAGAGAGGTGAGGGGGGGGGGGAGAGAGAGGATGAGGGGGGAGAAGAGAGAGAGGTGAGGGGGGGAGAAGAGAGAGTTGAGGGGGGAGGGAGAGAGAGGTGAGGGGGGGAGGAGAGAGAGGTGAGGGGGGGAGAGGAGAGTGAGGTGAGGGGGGGGAGGGGAGAGAGAGGTGAGGGGGGGGATGGGAGAGAGGTGAGGGGGGGAGAGAGAGAGGTGAGGGGGGAGAGGAGAGAGAGGTAGGGGGGGAGGAGAGTGAGGTAGGGGGGAGAGAGAGAGAGGTGAGGGGGGGAGAAGAGAGAGAGGTGAGGGGGGAGAGGTGAGTGAGGTGGGGGGGAGGGGAGAGAGGTGAGGGGGGGAGGGGAGAGAGGTGAGGGGGGGATGGGAGAGAGAGGTGAGGGGGGAGGGAGTTGTGTGAGTGGGGGGGGAGTTGTGAGGGGGGGGAGGGAGAGAGAGAGGTGAGGGGGGGAGAAGAGAGAGGTGAGGGGGGAGAGAGAGAGAGGTGAGGGGGGGAGAGGAGAGAGGTGAGGGGGGAGAGAGAGAGAGGTGAGGGGGGAGAGAGAGAGGTGAGGGGGGGGGAGAGAGAGGTGAGGGGGGGGAGAGAGGTGAGGGGGGAGGAGAGAGAGGTGAGGGGGGGAGGGAGAGAGAGGTGAGGGGGGTGGGAGAGAGAGGTGAGGGGGGGAGAGAGAGAGGTGAGGGGGGGAGAGAGAGTGAGGTGGGGGGGAGTGAGTGTGGGTGGGGGGAGTTGAGTGAGGTGTGGGGGGGTGAGTGGGTGTGTGGGGGTGTGAGGGGGGTGAGGGAGAGAGAGGTGAGGGGGGGGAGAGGAGTGAGGTGTGGGGGGGAGGAGAGGTGAGGTGTGGGGAGGGGGTGAGGGTGTGGGGGGGGTGGGTGTGTGTGGGGTGGTGGTGTGGGGTGTGGGGGGGTGTGGAGAGTGAGTGGTGAGGGGGGGGAGAGAGAGAGGTGAGGGGGGGGAGAAGAGAGAGAGGTGAGGGGGGGGAGAAGAGAGAGAGGTGAGGGGGGGTGAGAGAGAGAGGTGAGGGGGGGTGAGAGAGAGAGGTGAGGGGGGGAGAGAGAGGAGGGGGGGGAGAGAGAGAGGTGAGGGGGGGGAGAGAGAGAGGTGAGGGGGGGAGAGGAGGGTGGGGGGGAGAGAGAGAGAGGTGAGGGGGGGAGAAGAGAGAGAGGTGAGGGGGGGAGAAGAGAGGAGAGGTGGGGGGAGAAGAGAGAGAGGTGAGGGGGGGAGAGAGAGAGAGAGGTGGGGGGGGAGAAGAGAGAGAGGTGAGGGGGAGAGAGAGGGGAGGGGGGGAGAAGAGAGAGAGGTGAGGGGGGGAGAAGAGTGAGAGTGAGGGGGGAGAGAGAGGTGGGGGGGGGGAGAAGAGAGAGAGGTGAGGGGGGGAGAAGAGAGAGAGGTGAGGGGGGGGAGAAGAGAGAGAGGTGGGGGGGAGAGAGAGAGGTGAGGGGGTGGGGAGGAGAGGTGAGAGAGAGTGAGGGGGGGAGAAGAGAGAGAGGTGGGGGGGGAGAGAGAGAGTGAGGGGGGGAGAGAGAGAGGTGAGGGGGGAGAAGAGAGAGGTGAGGGGGGAGAAGAGAGGGGTGAGGTGAGAGGTGAGGGGGTTGAGGAGAGGGAGAGATGAGGGGTGGAGAGAGAGAGAGCTGAGGAGGGAGAAGAGAGAGAGCTGAGGGGGAGAAGAGAGAGAGCTGAGGGGGTCGAGAGTTGTGAGAGGTGAGGGGGGGGGGAGAGAGAGGTTGAGGGATGGGAGAAGAGAGAGAGGTGAGGGGTGGAGAGTTGAGAAGGTGAGGGGGGAGAGAGAGGTGAGGTGTGGGGGTAGAATAGAGGGAGGTGAGGGGGGGAGATGAGAGAGTTGGGGGTGGGGGTGTGGTGTGAGAGGTGGTGTGGGAGAGAGAGTGGTGGTGATGGGGGGGAGATGAGAGAGATTAGGGGGGGAGAGTGTGAGGTGAGGGGGGAGGAGAGGTGATGTTTGTTGGGGGGTCTTGTGTGTGGAAGGGAGTGTGGTGAGGGGGGAAGAGAGAGGTGAGGGGGAGAGGGAGGTTGTGAGGGGGGTGAGAGGGTGTGGGGGGAGTGAGAGAGGTGAGGGGTGTGAGTGAGAGATGTGGGAGGGTGGGTTGGAGAGAGGTGAGGGTGGGTGGGTGGGGAGAGGTGAGGGGGGGAGGGGAGGGTGAGGGGGGAGGAGGGGTGGTGAGGTGAGGTGAGGGGATGGTGGGTAGGGGGAGGTGTTGAGGGGGGATGGGGAGAGGGGGGAGATTTGGGGGGAGAAGAGGGGAGGGGGAGAGGTGGGTGAAGGGGAGAATGGGAAGAGAAGGGGTGGGGGCAGCTATTTTAACTAAAAACTAAAAAAAAAAACAGATACAAATGACCTTAGCAGAAGCTATACAAGTGGTGGAAGAAATATTACTTTGTTGCAAGTAACAAAATTACTATGTGGGACCCGCCAGCTTCTGACAGCTCTAGCAGCTGAGAGAGAGCCTGTGTGAGAGTGCCTGCATGTGCTGTGTGAGAGAGCCTGTGTGAGAAAGCCTGCATGTGCTGTGAGAGAGAGCCTGCATTGCTGCTGTGCTGTGAGAGAAGAGGAACAGAAATGCCGCACTCCCCCTGCATCTCTGAAAGGTGCGTTGGCAAGTTGCTAAAAATTCCGGGCATTACAGAATGAATAATGCCTGGAATTTTAACCAGAGAGCAGGGATTTCAGTGATGCCCGAAATTTTACTGCTTTAGCCTATAATTTTAGCCAATGCAACTACAACACGCCACTGCGAAATGCTCAAAGAACTAGATTGGTCATCACTCGAGTCTAGGCGCAAAGTTCACCTTTCCTGTCTTGCCTTTAAATTCTTTCTGGGCAAGCTACCCAGCTACCTGAAAAAGCTCCTCACCCCTACCACATGCAGCACTTATCATCTGAGATCTGACTTCAAAAGACTATTCATGGTCCGAAGGTTCAACAAAGTATCCGGCCGTTCCTCCTTCTCTTACCGTGCACCCCAAAACTGGAACAACCTTCCGGAGACTCTCACATCCACCACCAGTCTAAGGGCTCTATGCAGTAAGCGCCGAAAAAGTCCTCTCGCCAAGTGTTCCTTATCGGCATGATTGTGCCGATTTTCCCTCGCCGTATGCAATAAGTGCCGAATCCCTTCCGAATCAAGCCGAAAACATTTGTTCCCACTCTGGCGATGATTTGCCGATCACACACAGGTGTATCGGCGTGCATGGCGAGGTGGTGTTAGGTTCGCCAATGAAACTTCTTGCTGAATCTGCCGAAGCAAGCATGTATTTGATTGAGCGGCCCATTTAAAGGCAGCGTGTATTTTTATTCATTCTCTGTGTTGTTGGGAGAGAGAGAGAGACACACAGAGCTGGCCGATTTACATATTTCATATTGACAGAGAGAGTTGTTGTGTATTGTGAGAGGTTTGTCCTGTGTTGTTTTGTTAACATCTTTGTGTTGTTTGCAGTTTGTAAGTGTTCAGTGCGATTGCGTTTAAATTTCTTTTCTGTTCTTTGTGAGTGCTATAGGTATGGCCGAAAGGCGTGGGAAGAGTGATGCTGGTGTTAGTGGTACTGGTAGTCGTGTGAGTACGTGTCTGAGTGAACGTAGGATTCAGGGGAGTGCTGTTGCTGCGAGTGCGACTGGTGTTGCTGGGAGTGCAAGTGGTGTTGCTGTGAGTGCGAGTGCTGGTGGTGGCTCTGTTGCTGGTGCTGCTGGGGTGTCTGTTGCTGGTGCTACTGGGGTGTCTGTTGCTGGTGCTGCTGGGGTGTCTAGTGGTGGGGTGGTTGTTGGTGGCCCGCTTTTGGAGTCTCTTCCATTGGAAGAAGGAGAGTCCAGTCAACAGCAGCCAAGCTCTGTGGCTGCACGTGGTCGGAAGAAACTAAGTGGAGCGGCCACGTAATCCTCGTTTCAATGAAGAGGAAAACAGAGTTCTTGTCACAGGGATTTTGGAGCACTATGACTCTCTGTATGGGCATTTATTAGGTAAGTCAATCTTTGCATTAATTGTTCAAAGACATTTTATCCTATCTCATGTGACGTGTTAATATCAAACTATTAATCTCTAATATCTATCAATTAAAGTTAATTGTTACACACATAATCCTTCATGCTTTATAACGACCATAACAATCAGTCAAAAAAGTTTGCTAAAGTTCATACAATAATCATGCAAGCTTCCTTAGATTTGTATGTTTCCACGTAAATGCTCATGTGCTACACATATTCAACCTAAACCAGCATGTTTGGTATCTCTTGGAACAGGTATCATTTTTGTACAATGTTAGTCTTTCTATTAATTTGTAAGGTCATATATTTTTTATGTATTTCAAGGGCGGACAAGTTCAGCCTCAAAAGCAGTAATGTGGCAACAAATAACATTGGCTGTGTCTGCGTGTGGGAATCATGTCAGGGACCGCACAAATTGTCGGAAGAGATTTGATGATATCAAGGCCAATTTAATGAAAAAAATCCAAGCACAACGGATGCATGCTTCTGCCACTGGAGGTGGGCCGCCAGCACAAGCTCTAATCTTAACTCCATTGGAGGAGCAGCTGCGTGAAAAATTTCTTCCTGTCGTCGTGGAGGGTTTGCCAGGGGACAGAGATATA